>NW_028124403.1:0-55907 GCF_965194825.1 Balaenoptera physalus | reverse complement strand
GGTTTTAGACAACTCATACCTACTAGCTGCTGGTGGGATGTAAAGTGGTAAAAGCACTAACAAGAACTGAATGGAGCTGCTTTACAAGGTAAAAATTGAGCTACCATATGATGCGGCAGGGCACCTTTGAGCCTATAAACGAAGACCACCAGGATCGGAAAGACAGAGGCAGGCAAATGTGCACTGCAGTAATATTGAAATAGCCAAGACATGAAAGCAAAAAAAAAGGTCCATAAACATATGAATGGAAAAAGAAGAAGTGGTATATGGACAGAATGGAATAGTAAGCTCGGGAAAAAAATGAACAATGCCGTTTTCTGGACTACAGTTGAGCCTTGAAATAATCATATAAGGTTAAGTAAGTGAAAAGGGTATGACAAACAGCCTATGATATCATTTATACATGTTATCCTAAGATTGCTACCAATGAACATATTTCCACAGAAAAAGACACTCACAGACTTATCAAATAAACTAATGGTTAGCCAAAATGAAAGGTGGGAGGATGGGTAAATTAGGACTATGGGGTTAACATACATATACTAATGTATGTTAAATGTATATAAACATATAACATATAAATTACATGAATTATATCATCACCAATACCTTCAAAATATACATTTTGTGATCACATACATGGTAACAGTATCCGAAGATGAACAGACGTATGTATGAATCATTGAGCAGATTCTGTACAGCCAGACAATCAAAACACTCTAATCAAATTTACTCCGATAAGAAATAGAAATTAAATTTAAAAAACAAACATAAGTAAGGAGACATAAACTTCTGGGGGCTTGTCCCAGGACATTCCTCTCTAATTTACAACCTGGGAACACTACCTCCAGGAAGACTCTGTTGCCCTAATAACAAGAGTTGAGAATGTAATAATGCTGCCGTCTTGTGGCTCTTTCCCACAACAGCAGCTTTAAACCCAGTGCCAATGGTTGGTTATATAGTCACAAGGACTGCAGGGCTGTAAATGACACAGGCCCACAAAACATGCCCTGGGGTAGGGAATAGGCAAGAAAATTCAACACATGAGAAATTTTTCAAAAAGTCAATAAGAGGAGGGAAGTTGTACTCACTCTTTAAAAAAAAGGAAAACAAAAAAAGGACATGCCTAAAGCTCAGTATAAGGAATTATTAGCCACATGCAAATTCAAATTCAAAAAGGTTTCAGCTCACACCAGTCATAACCATCAGCAAAAAGTCTACAAACGATAAATGCTGAAGGGGTTTTAGAGAACTGTGTACCTTCAAGCTGCTGCTGGGATGTAACGTGGTAACAACACTAATGCAAACTGAATGGAGATGCTTGAAAAGGTAAAAATTGAGCTACCATATGATGCGGCATGGTACCTTTTGGGCCTATAACCTAAGACCACCAGAATCTGGAAAACACAGGCAGGCCAATGTGCACTGCAGCAATATTGAAATAGCCAAGACATGGAAGCAGAAAATAGGTCCATAAACAGATGAATGGACAAAGACGAAGTGGTATACGTACCAAATGTAATAGTAGCCTCGCGAAAAAAATGAACAATGCCGTTTTCAGGACTACAGTTGAGCCTAGAAATAATCATATAAGGTTAAGTAAGTGAAAAGGGTATGACAAACATCCTATGATATCATTTATACATGTTATCCTAAGATTGCTACCAATGAACATATTTCCACAGAAAAACACACTCACAGACTTACCAAAGAAACTAATGGTTAGCCAAAATGAAAGGTGGGAGGATGGGTAAATTAGGACTATGGGGTTAACATACATATACTAATGTATGTTAAATGTATATAAACATATAACAGATAAACTATATGAATTATATAATCACCAATACCTTGAAAATATATATTTTGTGATCACATACATGGTAACAGGATCCGAAGATGAACAGACATATGTATGAATCATTGAGCAGATTCTGTACAGCCAGACAATCAAAACACTCTAATCAAATTTACTCCGACAAGAAGTATAAATTAAGTTTAAAAAACAAACATAAGTAAGGAGACATAAACTTCTGGGGCTTGTCCCAGCACATTCCACTCTAATTTACAACCTTGGAAAACTGCCTCCAGGAAGACTCACTTGCCCTAGTAACAAGAGTTGAGAACGTAATAATGCTGCCGCCTTGTGGCTGTTTCCCACAACAGCAGCTTTAAACCCAGTGCCAATGGTTGCTTATATAGTCACAAGGACTGCAGGGCTCTAAATGACACAGGCCCTCAAAACATGCCCTGGCGTAGGCAATAGGCAAGAAAATTCAACATATGAGAAATTTTTCAAGAAGTCAATAAGAGGAGGGAAGTTGTACTCACTCTTTAAAAAAAAAGGAAAAGAAAAAAAAGGACATGCCTAAAGCTCAGTATAAGGAATTATAAGCCACAAGCAAATTCAAATTCAAAAAGGTTTCAGTTCACACCAGTCATAACCATCAGCAAAAAGTCTACAAACGATAAATGCTGAGGGGGTTTTAGAGAACTGTGTACCTTCTGGCTGCTGGTGGGATGTAAAGTGGCAACAGCACTAACGCAAACTGAATGGAGCTGTGCTTGAAAAGGTAAAAATTGAGCTACCATATGATGCGGCAGGGCACCTTTTGGGCCTATAACCTAAGACCACCAGAATCGGAAAGACAGAGGCAGGCAAATGTGCACTGCAGCAATATTGAAAGAGCCAAGACATGGAAGCAAAAAAAGGTCCATAAACAGATGACGGGAAAAAGAAGAAGTGGTATACGGACAGAATGGAATAGTAGCCTCGGGAAAAAAATGAACAATGCCGTTTTCAGGACTACAGTTGAGCCTAGAAATAATCATATAACGATAAGTAAGTCAAAAGGGTATGACAAATGTCCTATGATATCATTTATACATGTTATCCTAAGATTGCTACCAATGAACATATTTCCACAGAAAAAGACACTCACAGACTTATCAAATAAACTAATGGTTAGCCAAAATGAAAGGTGGGGGGATGGGTAAATTAGGACTATGGGGTTAACATGAATATACTAATGTAAGTTAAATGTACATAAACATATAACATATAAATGATATGAATTATATAATCACCAATCCCTTCAAAATATACATTCTGTAATCACATACATGGTAACAGGTTCCGAAGATGAACAGACATATGTATGAATCATTGAGCAGATTCTGTACAGCCAGACAATCAAAACACTCTAATCAAATTTACTCCGATAAGAAGTAGAAAATAAATTTAAAAAACAAACATAAGTAAGGAGATATAAACTTCTGGGGGCTTGTCCCAGCACATTCCACTCTAGTTTACAACCTCGGAACACTACCTCCAGGAAGACTCTGCTGCCCTAGTAACAAGTGTTGAGAACGTAATAATGCTGCTGCCTTGTGGCTATTTCCCACAACAGCAGCTTTAAACCCAGTGCCAATGGTTGCTTATAGACTCACAAGGACTGCAGGGCTGTAAATGACACAGGCCCTCAAAAAATGCCCTGGGGTAGGGAATAGGCAAGAAAATTCAACACATGAGAAATTTTTCAAGAAGTCAATAAGAGGAGGGAGGTTGTACTCACTCTTTAAAAAAAAAGGAAAAGAAAAAAAGGGCATGCCTAAAGCTCAGTAAAGGAAATTATTAGCCATATGCAAATTCAAATTCAATAAGGTTTCAGCTCACACCAGTCATGACCAGCAGCAAAAAGTCTACAAACTATAAATGCTGAAGGGGTTTTAGAGAACTGTGTACCTTCTTGGTGCCGGTGGGATGTAAAGTGGTAAGAGCACTAACGAAAACTGAATGGAGCTGCTTGAAAAGGTAAAAATTGAGTTAACATATGATGCGGCAGGGCACCTTTTGGGCCTATAATATAAAACCACCAAAATCGGAAAGACAGATGCAGGCAAATATGCACTGCAACAATATTGAAATAGCCAAGACATGGAAGCAAAAAAAAGGTCCATAAACAGATGAATGGACAAAGATGAAGTGGTATACGTACCAAATGGAATAGTAGCCTCGGGAAAAAAAGGAACAATGCCGTTTTCACGACTACAGTTGAGCCTACAAATAATCATATAAGGTTAAGTAAGTCAAAAGGGTATGACAAATATCCTATGATATCATTTATACATGTTATCCTAAGATTGCTACCAAAGAACATATTTCCACAGAAAAAGACACTCACAGACTTATCAAGTAAACTAATGGTTAGCCAAAAGGAAAGGTGGGAGGATGGGTAAATTAGGACTATGGGGTTAATATACATATACTAATGTATGTTAAATGTATATAAACATATAACAGATAAATTATATGAATTATATAATCACCAATCCCTTTAAACTATACATTCTGTAATCACATACATGGTAACAGGGTCCAAAGGTGAACAGACATAAGTATGAATCATTGAGCAGATTCTGTACAGCCAGACAATCAACACACTCTAATCAAATTTACTCCGATAAGAAATAGAAACTAAATTTAAAAAACAAACATAAGTAAGGAGACATAAACTTCTGGGGGCTTATCCCTGCACATTCCACTCTAATTTACAACCTCGGAACCCTACCTCCAGGAAGACTCTTTTGCCCAAGTAACAAGAGTTGAGAACGTAATAATGCTGCCGCCTTGTGGCTGTTTCGCACAAGAGCAGCTTTAAACCCACTGCTAATGGTTGCTTAATAGTCCCAAGGAATGCAGGGCTCTAAATGACACCTGCCCTCAAAAAATGCCCTGGGGTAGGGAATAGGCAGGAAAATTCAACACATGAGAAATTTTTCAAGAAGTCAAGAGAGGAGGGAAGTTGTACCTACTCTTTAACAAAAAAAGGAAACGAAGAAAAAGGATATGGTTAAAGCTCAGTATAAGGAATTATTAGCCACATGCATTTCCAACCTCCAAAAAGGTTTCAGCTCACACCAGTCAAATGGCCATTAGCAAAAAGTCTACAAAGTATAAATGCTGAATGGGTTTTAGACAACTCATACCTACTAGCTGCTGGTGGGATGTAAAGTGGTAAAAGCACTAACAAGAACTGAATGGAGCTGCTTTACAAGGTAAAAATTGAGCTACCATATGATGCGGCAGGGCACCTTTGAGCCTATAAACGAAGACCACCAGGATCGGAAAGACAGAGGCAGGCAAATGTGCACTGCAGTAATATTGAAATAGCCAAGACATGAAAGCAAAAAAAAAGGTCCATAAACATATGAATGGAAAAAGAAGAAGTGGTATATGGACAGAATGGAATAGTAAGCTCGGGAAAAAAATGAACAATGCCGTTTTCTGGACTACAGTTGAGCCTTGAAATAATCATATAAGGTTAAGTAAGTGAAAAGGGTATGACAAACAGCCTATGATATCATTTATACATGTTATCCTAAGATTGCTACCAATGAACATATTTCCACAGAAAAAGACACTCACAGACTTATCAAATAAACTAATGGTTAGCCAAAATGAAAGGTGGGAGGATGGGTAAATTAGGACTATGGGGTTAACATACATATACTAATGTATGTTAAATGTATATAAACATATAACATATAAATTACATGAATTATATCATCACCAATACCTTCAAAATATACATTTTGTGATCACATACATGGTAACAGTATCCGAAGATGAACAGACGTATGTATGAATCATTGAGCAGATTCTGTACAGCCAGACAATCAAAACACTCTAATCAAATTTACTCCGATAAGAAATAGAAATTAAATTTAAAAAACAAACATAAGTAAGGAGACATAAACTTCTGGGGGCTTGTCCCAGGACATTCCTCTCTAATTTACAACCTGGGAACACTACCTCCAGGAAGACTCTGTTGCCCTAATAACAAGAGTTGAGAATGTAATAATGCTGCCGTCTTGTGGCTCTTTCCCACAACAGCAGCTTTAAACCCAGTGCCAATGGTTGGTTATATAGTCACAAGGACTGCAGGGCTGTAAATGACACAGGCCCACAAAACATGCCCTGGGGTAGGGAATAGGCAAGAAAATTCAACACATGAGAAATTTTTCAAAAAGTCAATAAGAGGAGGGAAGTTGTACTCACTCTTTAAAAAAAAGGAAAACAAAAAAAGGACATGCCTAAAGCTCAGTATAAGGAATTATTAGCCACATGCAAATTCAAATTCAAAAAGGTTTCAGCTCACACCAGTCATAACCATCAGCAAAAAGTCTACAAACGATAAATGCTGAAGGGGTTTTAGAGAACTGTGTACCTTCAAGCTGCTGCTGGGATGTAACGTGGTAACAACACTAATGCAAACTGAATGGAGATGCTTGAAAAGGTAAAAATTGAGCTACCATATGATGCGGCATGGTACCTTTTGGGCCTATAACCTAAGACCACCAGAATCTGGAAAACACAGGCAGGCCAATGTGCACTGCAGCAATATTGAAATAGCCAAGACATGGAAGCAGAAAATAGGTCCATAAACAGATGAATGGACAAAGACGAAGTGGTATACGTACCAAATGTAATAGTAGCCTCGCGAAAAAAATGAACAATGCCGTTTTCAGGACTACAGTTGAGCCTAGAAATAATCATATAAGGTTAAGTAAGTGAAAAGGGTATGACAAACATCCTATGATATCATTTATACATGTTATCCTAAGATTGCTACCAATGAACATATTTCCACAGAAAAACACACTCACAGACTTACCAAAGAAACTAATGGTTAGCCAAAATGAAAGGTGGGAGGATGGGTAAATTAGGACTATGGGGTTAACATACATATACTAATGTATGTTAAATGTATATAAACATATAACAGATAAACTATATGAATTATATAATCACCAATACCTTGAAAATATATATTTTGTGATCACATACATGGTAACAGGATCCGAAGATGAACAGACATATGTATGAATCATTGAGCAGATTCTGTACAGCCAGACAATCAAAACACTCTAATCAAATTTACTCCGACAAGAAGTATAAATTAAGTTTAAAAAACAAACATAAGTAAGGAGACATAAACTTCTGGGGCTTGTCCCAGCACATTCCACTCTAATTTACAACCTTGGAAAACTGCCTCCAGGAAGACTCACTTGCCCTAGTAACAAGAGTTGAGAACGTAATAATGCTGCCGCCTTGTGGCTGTTTCCCACAACAGCAGCTTTAAACCCAGTGCCAATGGTTGCTTATATAGTCACAAGGACTGCAGGGCTCTAAATGACACAGGCCCTCAAAACATGCCCTGGCGTAGGCAATAGGCAAGAAAATTCAACATATGAGAAATTTTTCAAGAAGTCAATAAGAGGAGGGAAGTTGTACTCACTCTTTAAAAAAAAAGGAAAAGAAAAAAAAGGACATGCCTAAAGCTCAGTATAAGGAATTATAAGCCACAAGCAAATTCAAATTCAAAAAGGTTTCAGTTCACACCAGTCATAACCATCAGCAAAAAGTCTACAAACGATAAATGCTGAGGGGGTTTTAGAGAACTGTGTACCTTCTGGCTGCTGGTGGGATGTAAAGTGGCAACAGCACTAACGCAAACTGAATGGAGCTGTGCTTGAAAAGGTAAAAATTGAGCTACCATATGATGCGGCAGGGCACCTTTTGGGCCTATAACCTAAGACCACCAGAATCGGAAAGACAGAGGCAGGCAAATGTGCACTGCAGCAATATTGAAAGAGCCAAGACATGGAAGCAAAAAAAGGTCCATAAACAGATGACGGGAAAAAGAAGAAGTGGTATACGGACAGAATGGAATAGTAGCCTCGGGAAAAAAATGAACAATGCCGTTTTCAGGACTACAGTTGAGCCTAGAAATAATCATATAACGATAAGTAAGTCAAAAGGGTATGACAAATGTCCTATGATATCATTTATACATGTTATCCTAAGATTGCTACCAATGAACATATTTCCACAGAAAAAGACACTCACAGACTTATCAAATAAACTAATGGTTAGCCAAAATGAAAGGTGGGGGGATGGGTAAATTAGGACTATGGGGTTAACATGAATATACTAATGTAAGTTAAATGTACATAAACATATAACATATAAATGATATGAATTATATAATCACCAATCCCTTCAAAATATACATTCTGTAATCACATACATGGTAACAGGTTCCGAAGATGAACAGACATATGTATGAATCATTGAGCAGATTCTGTACAGCCAGACAATCAAAACACTCTAATCAAATTTACTCCGATAAGAAGTAGAAAATAAATTTAAAAAACAAACATAAGTAAGGAGATATAAACTTCTGGGGGCTTGTCCCAGCACATTCCACTCTAGTTTACAACCTCGGAACACTACCTCCAGGAAGACTCTGCTGCCCTAGTAACAAGTGTTGAGAACGTAATAATGCTGCTGCCTTGTGGCTATTTCCCACAACAGCAGCTTTAAACCCAGTGCCAATGGTTGCTTATAGACTCACGAGGACTGCAGGGCTGTAAATGACACAGGCCCTCAAAAAATGCCCTGGGGTAGGGAATAGGCAAGAAAATTCAACACATGAGAAATTTTTCAAGAAGTCAATAAGAGGAGGGAGGTTGTACTCACTCTTTAAAAAAAAAGGAAAAGAAAAAAAGGGCATGCCTAAAGCTCAGTAAAGGAAATTATTAGCCATATGCAAATTCAAATTCAATAAGGTTTCAGCTCACACCAGTCATGACCAGCAGCAAAAAGTCTACAAACTATAAATGCTGAAGGGGTTTTAGAGAACTGTGTACCTTCTTGGTGCCGGTGGGATGTAAAGTGGTAAGAGCACTAACGAAAACTGAATGGAGCTGCTTGAAAAGGTAAAAATTGAGTTAACATATGATGCGGCAGGGCACCTTTTGGGCCTATAATATAAAACCACCAAAATCGGAAAGACAGATGCAGGCAAATATGCACTGCAACAATATTGAAATAGCCAAGACATGGAAGCAAAAAAAAGGTCCATAAACAGATGAATGGACAAAGATGAAGTGGTATACGTACCAAATGGAATAGTAGCCTCGGGAAAAAAAGGAACAATGCCGTTTTCACGACTACAGTTGAGCCTACAAATAATCATATAAGGTTAAGTAAGTCAAAAGGGTATGACAAATATCCTATGATATCATTTATACATGTTATCCTAAGATTGCTACCAAAGAACATATTTCCACAGAAAAAGACACTCACAGACTTATCAAGTAAACTAATGGTTAGCCAAAAGGAAAGGTGGGAGGATGGGTAAATTAGGACTATGGGGTTAATATACATATACTAATGTATGTTAAATGTATATAAACATATAACAGATAAATTATATGAATTATATAATCACCAATCCCTTTAAACTATACATTCTGTAATCACATACATGGTAACAGGGTCCAAAGGTGAACAGACATAAGTATGAATCATTGAGCAGATTCTGTACAGCCAGACAATCAACACACTCTAATCAAATTTACTCCGATAAGAAATAGAAACTAAATTTAAAAAACAAACATAAGTAAGGAGACATAAACTTCTGGGGGCTTATCCCTGCACATTCCACTCTAATTTACAACCTCGGAACCCTACCTCCAGGAAGACTCTTTTGCCCAAGTAACAAGAGTTGAGAACGTAATAATGCTGCCGCCTTGTGGCTGTTTCGCACAAGAGCAGCTTTAAACCCACTGCTAATGGTTGCTTAATAGTCCCAAGGAATGCAGGGCTCTAAATGACACCTGCCCTCAAAAAATGCCCTGGGGTAGGGAATAGGCAGGAAAATTCAACACATGAGAAATTTTTCAAGAAGTCAAGAGAGGAGGGAAGTTGTACCTACTCTTTAACAAAAAAAGGAAACGAAGAAAAAGGATATGGTTAAAGCTCAGTATAAGGAATTATTAGCCACATGCGTTTCCAACCTCCAAAAAGGTTTCAGCTCACACCAGTCAAATGGCCATTAGCAAAAAGTCTACAAAGTATAAATGCTGAATGGGTTTTAGACAACTCATACCTACTAGCTGCTGGTGGGATGTAAAGTGGTAAAAGCACTAACAAGAACTGAATGGAGCTGCTTTACAAGGTAAAAATTGAGCTACCATATGATGCGGCAGGGCACCTTTGAGCCTATAAACGAAGACCACCAGGATCGGAAAGACAGAGGCAGGCAAATGTGCACTGCAGTAATATTGAAATAGCCAAGACATGAAAGCAAAAAAAAAGGTCCATAAACATATGAATGGAAAAAGAAGAAGTGGTATATGGACAGAATGGAATAGTAAGCTCGGGAAAAAAATGAACAATGCCGTTTTCTGGACTACAGTTGAGCCTTGAAATAATCATATAAGGTTAAGTAAGTGAAAAGGGTATGACAAACAGCCTATGATATCATTTATACATGTTATCCTAAGATTGCTACCAATGAACATATTTCCACAGAAAAAGACACTCACAGACTTATCAAATAAACTAATGGTTAGCCAAAATGAAAGGTGGGAGGATGGGTAAATTAGGACTATGGGGTTAACATACATATACTAATGTATGTTAAATGTATATAAACATATAACATATAAATTACATGAATTATATCATCACCAATACCTTCAAAATATACATTTTGTGATCACATACATGGTAACAGTATCCGAAGATGAACAGACGTATGTATGAATCATTGAGCAGATTCTGTACAGCCAGACAATCAAAACACTCTAATCAAATTTACTCCGATAAGAAATAGAAATTAAATTTAAAAAACAAACATAAGTAAGGAGACATAAACTTCTGGGGGCTTGTCCCAGGACATTCCTCTCTAATTTACAACCTGGGAACACTACCTCCAGGAAGACTCTGTTGCCCTAATAACAAGAGTTGAGAATGTAATAATGCTGCCGTCTTGTGGCTCTTTCCCACAACAGCAGCTTTAAACCCAGTGCCAATGGTTGGTTATATAGTCACAAGGACTGCAGGGCTGTAAATGACACAGGCCCACAAAACATGCCCTGGGGTAGGGAATAGGCAAGAAAATTCAACACATGAGAAATTTTTCAAAAAGTCAATAAGAGGAGGGAAGTTGTACTCACTCTTTAAAAAAAAGGAAAACAAAAAAAGGACATGCCTAAAGCTCAGTATAAGGAATTATTAGCCACATGCAAATTCAAATTCAAAAAGGTTTCAGCTCACACCAGTCATAACCATCAGCAAAAAGTCTACAAACGATAAATGCTGAAGGGGTTTTAGAGAACTGTGTACCTTCAAGCTGCTGCTGGGATGTAACGTGGTAACAACACTAATGCAAACTGAATGGAGATGCTTGAAAAGGTAAAAATTGAGCTACCATATGATGCGGCATGGTACCTTTTGGGCCTATAACCTAAGACCACCAGAATCTGGAAAACACAGGCAGGCCAATGTGCACTGCAGCAATATTGAAATAGCCAAGACATGGAAGCAGAAAATAGGTCCATAAACAGATGAATGGACAAAGACGAAGTGGTATACGTACCAAATGTAATAGTAGCCTCGCGAAAAAAATGAACAATGCCGTTTTCAGGACTACAGTTGAGCCTAGAAATAATCATATAAGGTTAAGTAAGTGAAAAGGGTATGACAAACATCCTATGATATCATTTATACATGTTATCCTAAGATTGCTACCAATGAACATATTTCCACAGAAAAACACACTCACAGACTTACCAAAGAAACTAATGGTTAGCCAAAATGAAAGGTGGGAGGATGGGTAAATTAGGACTATGGGGTTAACATACATATACTAATGTATGTTAAATGTATATAAACATATAACAGATAAACTATATGAATTATATAATCACCAATACCTTGAAAATATATATTTTGTGATCACATACATGGTAACAGGATCCGAAGATGAACAGACATATGTATGAATCATTGAGCAGATTCTGTACAGCCAGACAATCAAAACACTCTAATCAAATTTACTCCGACAAGAAGTATAAATTAAGTTTAAAAAACAAACATAAGTAAGGAGACATAAACTTCTGGGGCTTGTCCCAGCACATTCCACTCTAATTTACAACCTTGGAAAACTGCCTCCAGGAAGACTCACTTGCCCTAGTAACAAGAGTTGAGAACGTAATAATGCTGCCGCCTTGTGGCTGTTTCCCACAACAGCAGCTTTAAACCCAGTGCCAATGGTTGCTTATATAGTCACAAGGACTGCAGGGCTCTAAATGACACAGGCCCTCAAAACATGCCCTGGCGTAGGCAATAGGCAAGAAAATTCAACATATGAGAAATTTTTCAAGAAGTCAATAAGAGGAGGGAAGTTGTACTCACTCTTTAAAAAAAAAGGAAAAGAAAAAAAAGGACATGCCTAAAGCTCAGTATAAGGAATTATAAGCCACAAGCAAATTCAAATTCAAAAAGGTTTCAGTTCACACCAGTCATAACCATCAGCAAAAAGTCTACAAACGATAAATGCTGAGGGGGTTTTAGAGAACTGTGTACCTTCTGGCTGCTGGTGGGATGTAAAGTGGCAACAGCACTAACGCAAACTGAATGGAGCTGTGCTTGAAAAGGTAAAAATTGAGCTACCATATGATGCGGCAGGGCACCTTTTGGGCCTATAACCTAAGACCACCAGAATCGGAAAGACAGAGGCAGGCAAATGTGCACTGCAGCAATATTGAAAGAGCCAAGACATGGAAGCAAAAAAAGGTCCATAAACAGATGACGGGAAAAAGAAGAAGTGGTATACGGACAGAATGGAATAGTAGCCTCGGGAAAAAAATGAACAATGCCGTTTTCAGGACTACAGTTGAGCCTAGAAATAATCATATAACGATAAGTAAGTCAAAAGGGTATGACAAATGTCCTATGATATCATTTATACATGTTATCCTAAGATTGCTACCAATGAACATATTTCCACAGAAAAAGACACTCACAGACTTATCAAATAAACTAATGGTTAGCCAAAATGAAAGGTGGGGGGATGGGTAAATTAGGACTATGGGGTTAACATGAATATACTAATGTAAGTTAAATGTACATAAACATATAACATATAAATGATATGAATTATATAATCACCAATCCCTTCAAAATATACATTCTGTAATCACATACATGGTAACAGGTTCCGAAGATGAACAGACATATGTATGAATCATTGAGCAGATTCTGTACAGCCAGACAATCAAAACACTCTAATCAAATTTACTCCGATAAGAAGTAGAAAATAAATTTAAAAAACAAACATAAGTAAGGAGATATAAACTTCTGGGGGCTTGTCCCAGCACATTCCACTCTAGTTTACAACCTCGGAACACTACCTCCAGGAAGACTCTGCTGCCCTAGTAACAAGTGTTGAGAACGTAATAATGCTGCTGCCTTGTGGCTATTTCCCACAACAGCAGCTTTAAACCCAGTGCCAATGGTTGCTTATAGACTCACAAGGACTGCAGGGCTGTAAATGACACAGGCCCTCAAAAAATGCCCTGGGGTAGGGAATAGGCAAGAAAATTCAACACATGAGAAATTTTTCAAGAAGTCAATAAGAGGAGGGAGGTTGTACTCACTCTTTAAAAAAAAAGGAAAAGAAAAAAAGGGCATGCCTAAAGCTCAGTAAAGGAAATTATTAGCCATATGCAAATTCAAATTCAATAAGGTTTCAGCTCACACCAGTCATGACCAGCAGCAAAAAGTCTACAAACTATAAATGCTGAAGGGGTTTTAGAGAACTGTGTACCTTCTTGGTGCCGGTGGGATGTAAAGTGGTAAGAGCACTAACGAAAACTGAATGGAGCTGCTTGAAAAGGTAAAAATTGAGTTAACATATGATGCGGCAGGGCACCTTTTGGGCCTATAATATAAAACCACCAAAATCGGAAAGACAGATGCAGGCAAATATGCACTGCAACAATATTGAAATAGCCAAGACATGGAAGCAAAAAAAAGGTCCATAAACAGATGAATGGACAAAGATGAAGTGGTATACGTACCAAATGGAATAGTAGCCTCGGGAAAAAAAGGAACAATGCCGTTTTCACGACTACAGTTGAGCCTACAAATAATCATATAAGGTTAAGTAAGTCAAAAGGGTATGACAAATATCCTATGATATCATTTATACATGTTATCCTAAGATTGCTACCAAAGAACATATTTCCACAGAAAAAGACACTCACAGACTTATCAAGTAAACTAATGGTTAGCCAAAAGGAAAGGTGGGAGGATGGGTAAATTAGGACTATGGGGTTAATATACATATACTAATGTATGTTAAATGTATATAAACATATAACAGATAAATTATATGAATTATATAATCACCAATCCCTTTAAACTATACATTCTGTAATCACATACATGGTAACAGGGTCCAAAGGTGAACAGACATAAGTATGAATCATTGAGCAGATTCTGTACAGCCAGACAATCAACACACTCTAATCAAATTTACTCCGATAAGAAATAGAAACTAAATTTAAAAAACAAACATAAGTAAGGAGACATAAACTTCTGGGGGCTTATCCCTGCACATTCCACTCTAATTTACAACCTCGGAACCCTACCTCCAGGAAGACTCTTTTGCCCAAGTAACAAGAGTTGAGAACGTAATAATGCTGCCGCCTTGTGGCTGTTTCGCACAAGAGCAGCTTTAAACCCACTGCTAATGGTTGCTTAATAGTCCCAAGGAATGCAGGGCTCTAAATGACACCTGCCCTCAAAAAATGCCCTGGGGTAGGGAATAGGCAGGAAAATTCAACACATGAGAAATTTTTCAAGAAGTCAAGAGAGGAGGGAAGTTGTACCTACTCTTTAACAAAAAAAGGAAACGAAGAAAAAGGATATGGTTAAAGCTCAGTATAAGGAATTATTAGCCACATGCGTTTCCAACCTCCAAAAAGGTTTCAGCTCACACCAGTCAAATGGCCATTAGCAAAAAGTCTACAAACGATCAATGCTGAAGGGGTTTTAGAGAACTGTGTACCTTCAAGCTGCTGCTGGGATGTAACGTGGTAACAACACTAATGCAAACTGAATGGAGATGCTTGAAAAGGTAAAAATTGAGCTACCATATGATGCGGCATGGCACCTTTTGGGCCTATAACCTAAGACCACCAGAATCTGGAAAACACAGGCAGGCCAATGTGCACTGCAGCAATATTGAAATAGCCAAGACATGGAAGCAGAAAATAGGTCCATAAACAGATGAATGGACAAAGACGAAGTGGTATACGTACCAAATGTAATAGTAGCCTCGCGAAAAAAATGAACAATGCCGTTTTCAGGACTACAGTTGAGCCTAGAAATAATCATATAAGGTTAAGTAAGTGAAAAGGGTATGACAAACATCCTATGATATCATTTATACATGTTATCCTAAGATTGCTACCAATGAACATATTTCCACAGAAAAACACACTCACAGACTTACCAAAGAAACTAATGGTTAGCCAAAATGAAAGGTGGGAGGATGGGTAAATTAGGACTATGGGGTTAACATACATATACTAATGTATGTTAAATGTATATAAACATATAACAGATAAACTATATGAATTATATAATCACCAATACCTTGAAAATATATATTTTGTGATCACATACATGGTAACAGGATCCGAAGATGAACAGACATATGTATGAATCATTGAGCAGATTCTGTACAGCCAGACAATCAAAACACTCTAATCAAATTTACTCCGACAAGAAGTATAAATTAAGTTTAAAAAACAAACATAAGTAAGGAGACATAAACTTCTGGGGCTTGTCCCAGCACATTCCACTCTAATTTACAACCTTGGAAAACTGCCTCCAGGAAGACTCAGTTACCCTAGTAACAAGAGTTGAGAACGTAATAATGCTGCCGCCTTGTGGCTGTTTCCCACAACAGCAGCTTTAAACCCAGTGCCAATGGTTGCTTATATAGTCACAAGGACTGCAGGGCTCTAAATGACACAGGCCCTCAAAACATGCCCTGGCGTAGGCAATAGGAAAGAAAATTCAACATATGAGAAATATTTCAAGAAGTCAAAAAGAGGAGGGAAGTTGTACTCACTCTTTAAAAAACAAGGAAAAGAAAAAAAAGGACATGCCTAAAGCTCAGTATAAGGAATTATAAGCCACAAGCAAATTCAAATTCAAAAAGGTTTCAGTTCACACCAGTCATAACCATCAGCAAAAAGTCTACAAACGATAAATGCTGACGGGGTTTTAGAGAACTGTGTACCTTCTGGCTGCTGGTGGGATGTAAAGTGGCAACAGCACTAACGCAAACTGAATGGAGCTGTGCTTGAAAAGGTAAAAATTGAGCTACCATATGATGCGGCAGGGCACCTTTTGGGCCTATAACCTAAGACCACCAGAATCGGAAAGACAGAGGCAGGCAAATGTGCACTGCAGCAATATTGAAAGAGCCAAGACATGGAAGCAAAAAAAGGTCCATAAACAGATGACGGGAAAAAGAAGAAGTGGTATATGGACAGAATGGAATAGTAGCCTCGGGAAAAAAATGAACAATGCCGTTTTCAGGACTACAGTTGAGCCTAGAAATAATCATATAACGATAAGTAAGTCAAAAGGGTATGACAAATGTCCTATGATATCATTTATACATGTTATCCTAAGATTGCTACCAATGAACATATTTCCACAGAAAAAGACACTCACAGACTTATCAAATAAACTAATGGTTAGCCAAAATGAAGGGTGGGGGGATGGGTAAATTAGAACTATGGGGTTAACATAAATATACTAATGTAAGTTAAATGTACATAAACATATAACATATAAATGATATGAATTATATAATCACTAATCCCTTCAAAATATACATTCTGTAATCACATACATGGTAACAGGATCCGAAGATGAACAGACATATGTATGAATCATTGAGCAGATTCTGTACAGCCAGACAATCAAAACACTCTAATCAAATTTACTCCGATAAGAAGTAGAAAATAAATTTAAAAAACAAACATAAGTAAGGAGATATAAACTTCTGGGGGCTTGTCCCAGCACATTCCACTCTAGTTTACAACCTCAGAACACTACCTCCAGGAAGAGTCTTTTGCCCCATTAACAAGAGTTGAGGACGTAATAATGCTGCCGCCATGTGGCTGTTTCCCACAGCAGCAGCTTTAAACCCAGTGCCAATGGTTGCCTACATACTCACAAGGACTGCAGGGCTGTAAATGACACAGGCCCTCAAGAAATGCCCTGGGGTAGGGAATAGGCAAGAAAATTCAACACATGAGAAATTTTTCAAGAAGTCAATAAGAGGAGGGAAGTTGTACTCACTCTTTAAAAAAAAGGAAAACAAAAAAAGGACATGCCTAAAGCTCAGTATAAGGAATTATTAGCCACATGCAAATTCAAATTCAAAAAGGTTTCAGCTCACACCAGTCATAACCATCAGCAAAAAGTCTACAAACGATAAATGCTGAAGGGGTTTTAGAGAACTGTGTACCTTCAAGCTGCTGCTGGGATGTAACGTGGTAACAACACTAATGCAAACTGAATGGAGATGCTTGAAAAGGTAAAAATTGAGCTACCATATGATGCGGCATGGTACCTTTTGGGCCTATAACCTAAGACCACCAGAATCTGGAAAACACAGGCAGGCCAATGTGCACTGCAGCAATATTGAAATAGCCAAGACATGGAAGCAGAAAATAGGTCCATAAACAGATGAATGGACAAAGACGAAGTGGTATACGTACCAAATGTAATAGTAGCCTCGCGAAAAAAATGAACAATGCCGTTTTCAGGACTACAGTTGAGCCTAGAAATAATCATATAAGGTTAAGTAAGTGAAAAGGGTATGACAAACATCCTATGATATCATTTATACATGTTATCCTAAGATTGCTACCAATGAACATATTTCCACAGAAAAACACACTCACAGACTTACCAAAGAAACTAATGGTTAGCCAAAATGAAAGGTGGGAGGATGGGTAAATTAGGACTATGGGGTTAACATACATATACTAATGTATGTTAAATGTATATAAACATATAACAGATAAACTATATGAATTATATAATCACCAATACCTTGAAAATATATATTTTGTGATCACATACATGGTAACAGGATCCGAAGATGAACACACATATGTATGAATCATTGAGCAGATTCTGTACAGCCAGACAATCAAAACACTCTAATCAAATTTACTCCGACAAGAAGTATAAATTAAGTTTAAAAAACAAACATAAGTAAGGAGACATAAACTTCTGGGGCTTGTCCCAGCACATTCCACTCTAATTTACAACCTTGGAAAACTGCCTCCAGGAAGACTCACTTGCCCTAGTAACAAGAGTTGAGAACGTAATAATGCTGCCGCCTTGTGGCTGTTTCCCACAACAGCAGCTTTAAACCCAGTGCCAATGGTTGCTTATATAGTCACAAGGACTGCAGGGCTCTAAATGACACAGGCCCTCAAAACATGCCCTGGCGTAGGCAATAGGCAAGAAAATTCAACATATGAGAAATTTTTCAAGAAGTCAATAAGAGGAGGGAAGTTGTACTCACTCTTTAAAAAAAAAGGAAAAGAAAAAAAAGGACATGCCTAAAGCTCAGTATAAGGAATTATAAGCCACAAGCAAATTCAAATTCAAAAAGGTTTCAGTTCACACCAGTCATAACCATCAGCAAAAAGTCTACAAACGATAAATGCTGAGGGGGTTTTAGAGAACTGTGTACCTTCTGGCTGCTGGTGGGATGTAAAGTGGCAACAGCACTAACGCAAACTGAATGGAGCTGTGCTTGAAAAGGTAAAAATTGAGCTACCATATGATGCGGCAGGGCACCTTTTGGGCCTATAACCTAAGACCACCAGAATCGGAAAGACAGAGGCAGGCAAATGTGCACTGCAGCAATATTGAAAGAGCCAAGACATGGAAGCAAAAAAAGGTCCATAAACAGATGACGGGAAAAAGAAGAAGTGGTATACGGACAGAATGGAATAGTAGACTCGGGAAAAAAATGAACAATGCCGTTTTCAGGACTACAGTTGAGCCTAGAAATAATCATATAACGATAAGTAAGTCAAAAGGGTATGACAAATGTCCTATGATATCATTTATACATGTTATCCTAAGATTGCTACCAATGAACATATTTCCACAGAAAAAGACACTCACAGACTTATCAAATAAACTAATGGTTAGCCAAAATGAAAGGTGGGGGGATGGGTAAATTAGGACTATGGGGTTAACATGAATATACTAATGTAAGTTAAATGTACATAAACATATAACATATAAATGATATGAATTATATAATCACCAATCCCTTCAAAATATACATTCTGTAATCACATACATGGTAACAGGTTCCGAAGATGAACAGACATATGTATGAATCATTGAGCAGATTCTGTACAGCCAGACAATCAAAACACTCTAATCAAATTTACTCCGATAAGAAGTAGAAAATAAATTTAAAAAACAAACATAAGTAAGGAGACATAAACTTCTGGGGGCTTGTCCCAGGACATTCCTCTCTAATTTACAACCTGGGAACACTACCTCCAGGAAGACTCTGTTGCCCTAATAACAAGAGTTGAGAATGTAATAATGCTGCCGTCTTGTGGCTCTTTCCCACAACAGCAGCTTTAAACCCAGTGCCAATGGTTGGTTATATAGTCACAAGGACTGCAGGGCTGTAAATGACACAGGCCCACAAAACATGCCCTGGGGTAGGGAATAGGCAAGAAAATTCAACACGTGAGAAATTTTTCAAAAAGTCAATAAGAGGAGGGAAGTTGTACTCACTCTTTAAAAAAAAGGAAAACAAAAAAAGGACATGCCTAAAGCTCAGTATAAGGAATTATTAGCCACGTGCAAATTCAAATTCAAAAAGGTTTCAGCTCACACCTGTCATGACCATCAGCAAAAAGTCTACAAACTATAAATGCTGAAGGGGTTTTAGAGAACTGTGTACCTTCTAGTTGCTGGTGGGATGTAAAGTGGCAACAGCACTAACGCAAACTGAATGGAGCTGCTTGAAAAGGTAAAAATTGAGCTACCATATGATGCGGCAGGGCACCTTTTGGGCCTATAACCTAAGACCACCAGAATCGGAAAGACAGAGGCAGGTAAATGTGCACTGCAGCAACATTGAAATAGTCAAGACATGGAAGGAAAAAAAAAGGTCCATAAACAGATGTATGGACAAAGACGAAGTGGTATATGGACAGAATGGAATAGTAGGCTCGTGAAAAAAATGAACAATGCCGTTTTCAGGACTACAGTTGAGCCTAGAAATAATCATATAACGTTAAGTAAGTGAAAAGGGTATGACAAATATCCTATGATGTCATTTATATATGTTATCGTAAAATTGCTACCAAAGAACATATTTCCACAGAAAAAGACACTCACAGACTTATCAAATAAACTAATGGTTAGCCAAAATGAAAGGTGGGAGGATGGGTAAATTAGGACTATGGGGTTAACATACATATACTAATGTATGTTAAATGTATATAAACATATAACATATAAAGTATATGAATTATATAATCACGAATACCTTTAAAATATATATTCTGTAATCACATACATGGTAACAGGATCCGAAGATGAAGAAACATAAATATGAATCAATGAGCAGATTCTGTACAGCCAGAAAATCAAAACACTCTAATCAGATTTACTCCGATAAGAAATAGAAATTAAATTTAAAAAACAAACATAAGTAAGGAGAGATAAAGTTCTGGGGGCTTGTCCCAGCACATTCCACTCTAATTTCCAACCTTGGAACACTACCTCCAGGAAGAGTCTTTTGCCCCATTAACAAGAGTTGAGGACGTAATAATGCTGCCGCCATGTGGCTGTTTCCCACAGCAGCAGCTTTAAACCCAGTGCCAATGGTTGCCTACATACTCACAAGGACTGCAGGGCTGTAAATGACACAGGCCCTCAAGAAATGCCCTGGGGTAGGGAATAGGCAAGAAAATTCAACACATGAGAAATTTTTCAAGAAGTCAATAAGAGGAGGGAAGTTGTACTCACTCTTTAAAAAAAAGGAAAACAAAAAAAGGACATGCCTAAAGCTCAGTATAAGGAATTATTAGCCACATGCAAATTCAAATTCAAAAAGGTTTCAGCTCACACCAGTCATAACCATCAGCAAAAAGTCTACAAACGATAAATGCTGAAGGGGTTTTAGAGAACTGTGTACCTTCAAGCTGCTGCTGGGATGTAACGTGGTAACAACACTAATGCAAACTGAATGGAGATGCTTGAAAAGGTAAAAATTGAGCTACCATATGATGCGGCATGGTACCTTTTGGGCCTATAACCTAAGACCACCAGAATCTGGAAAACACAGGCAGGCCAATGTGCACTGCAGCAATATTGAAATAGCCAAGACATGGAAGCAGAAAATAGGTCCATAAACAGATGAATGGACAAAGACGAAGTGGTATACGTACCAAATGTAATAGTAGCCTCGCGAAAAAAATGAACAATGCCGTTTTCAGGACTACAGTTGAGCCTAGAAATAATCATATAAGGTTAAGTAAGTGAAAAGGGTATGACAAACATCCTATGATATCATTTATACATGTTATCCTAAGATTGCTACCAATGAACATATTTCCACAGAAAAACACACTCACAGACTTACCAAAGAAACTAATGGTTAGCCAAAATGAAAGGTGGGAGGATGGGTAAATTAGGACTATGGGGTTAACATACATATACTAATGTATGTTAAATGTATATAAACATATAACAGATAAACTATATGAATTATATAATCACCAATACCTTGAAAATATATATTTTGTGATCACATACATGGTAACAGGATCCGAAGATGAACACACATATGTATGAATCATTGAGCAGATTCTGTACAGCCAGACAATCAAAACACTCTAATCAAATTTACTCCGACAAGAAGTATAAATTAAGTTTAAAAAACAAACATAAGTAAGGAGACATAAACTTCTGGGGCTTGTCCCAGCACATTCCACTCTAATTTACAACCTTGGAAAACTGCCTCCAGGAAGACTCACTTGCCCTAGTAACAAGAGTTGAGAACGTAATAATGCTGCCGCCTTGTGGCTGTTTCCCACAACAGCAGCTTTAAACCCAGTGCCAATGGTTGCTTATATAGTCACAAGGACTGCAGGGCTCTAAATGACACAGGCCCTCAAAACATGCCCTGGCGTAGGCAATAGGCAAGAAAATTCAACATATGAGAAATTTTTCAAGAAGTCAATAAGAGGAGGGAAGTTGTACTCACTCTTTAAAAAAAAAGGAAAAGAAAAAAAAGGACATGCCTAAAGCTCAGTATAAGGAATTATAAGCCACAAGCAAATTCAAATTCAAAAAGGTTTCAGTTCACACCAGTCATAACCATCAGCAAAAAGTCTACAAACGATAAATGCTGAGGGGGTTTTAGAGAACTGTGTACCTTCTGGCTGCTGGTGGGATGTAAAGTGGCAACAGCACTAACGCAAACTGAATGGAGCTGTGCTTGAAAAGGTAAAAATTGAGCTACCATATGATGCGGCAGGGCACCTTTTGGGCCTATAACCTAAGACCACCAGAATCGGAAAGACAGAGGCAGGCAAATGTGCACTGCAGCAATATTGAAAGAGCCAAGACATGGAAGCAAAAAAAGGTCCATAAACAGATGACGGGAAAAAGAAGAAGTGGTATACGGACAGAATGGAATAGTAGCCTCGGGAAAAAAATGAACAATGCCGTTTTCAGGACTACAGTTGAGCCTAGAAATAATCATATAACGATAAGTAAGTCAAAAGGGTATGACAAATGTCCTATGATATCATTTATACATGTTATCCTAAGATTGCTACCAATGAACATATTTCCACAGAAAAAGACACTCACAGACTTATCAAATAAACTAATGGTTAGCCAAAATGAAAGGTGGGGGGATGGGTAAATTAGGACTATGGGGTTAACATGAATATACTAATGTAAGTTAAATGTACATAAACATATAACATATAAATGATATGAATTATATAATCACCAATCCCTTCAAAATATACATTCTGTAATCACATACATGGTAACAGGTTCCGAAGATGAACAGACATATGTATGAATCATTGAGCAGATTCTGTACAGCCAGACAATCAAAACACTCTAATCAAATTTACTCCGATAAGAAGTAGAAAATAAATTTAAAAAACAAACATAAGTAAGGAGATATAAACTTCTGGGGGCTTGTCCCAGCACATTCCACTCTAGTTTACAACCTCGGAACACTACCTCCAGGAAGACTCTGCTGCCCTAGTAACAAGTGTTGAGAACGTAATAATGCTGCTGCCTTGTGGCTATTTCCCACAACAGCCGCTTTAAACCCAGTGCCAATGGTTGCTTATAGACTCACAAGGACTGCAGGGCTGTAAATGACACAGGCCCTCAAAAAATGCCCTGGGGTAGGGAATAGGCAAGAAAATTCAACACATGAGAAATTTTTCAAGAAGTCAATAAGAGGAGGGAGGTTGTACTCACTCTTTAAAAAAAAAGGAAAAGAAAAAAAGGGCATGCCTAAAGCTCAGTAAAGGAAATTATTAGCCATATGCAAATTCAAATTCAATAAGGTTTCAGCTCACACCAGTCATGACCAGCAGCAAAAAGTCTACAAACTATAAATGCTGAAGGGGTTTTAGAGAACTGTGTACCTTCTTGGTGCCGGTGGGATGTAAAGTGGTAAGAGCACTAACGAAAACTGAATGGAGCTGCTTGAAAAGGTAAAAATTGAGTTAACATATGATGCGGCAGGGCACCTTTTGGGCCTATAATATAAAACCACCAAAATCGGAAAGACAGATGCAGGCAAATATGCACTGCAACAATATTGAAATAGCCAAGACATGGAAGCAAAAAAAAGGTCCATAAACAGATGAATGGACAAAGACGAAGTGGTATACGTACCAAATGGAATAGTAGCCTCGGGAAAAAAAGGAACAATGCCGTTTTCACGACTACAGTTGAGCCTACAAATAATCATATAAGGTTAAGTAAATCAAAAGGGTATGACAAACATCCTATGATATCATTTATACATGTTATCCTAAGATTGCTACCAAAGAACATATTTCCACAGAAAAAGACACTCACAGACTTATCAAGTAAACTAATGGTTAGCCAAAAGGAAAGGTGGGAGGATGGGTAAATTAGGACTATGGGGTTAATATACATATACTAATGTATGTTAAATGTATATAAACATATAACAGATAAATTATATGAATTATATAATCACCAATACCTTTAAAATATACATTCTGTAATCACATACATGGTAACAGGGTCCAAAGGTGAACAGACATAAGTATGAATCATTGAGCAGATTCTGTACAGCCAGACAATCAACACACTCTAATCAAATTTACTCCGATAAGAAATAGAAACTAAATTTAAAAAACAAACATAAGTAAGGAGACATAAACTTCTGGGGGCTTGTCCCTGCACATTCCACTCTAATTTACAACCTCGGAACCCTACCTCCAGGAAGACTCTTTTGCCCAAGTAACAAGAGTTGAGAACGTAATAATGCTGCCGCCTTGTGGCTGTTTCGCACAAGAGCAGCTTTAAACCCACTGCTAATGGTTGCTTAATAGTCCCAAGGAATGCAGGGCTCTAAATGACACCTGCCCTCAAAAAATGCCCTGGGGTAGGGAATAGGCAGGAAAATTCAACACATGAGAAATTTTTCAAGAAGTCAAGAGAGGAGGGAAGTTGTACCTACTCTTTAACAAAAAAAGGAAACGAAGAAAAAGGATATGGTTAAAGCTCAGTATAAGGAATTATTAGCCACATGCGTTTCCAACCTCCAAAAAGGTTTCAGCTCACACCAGTCAAATGGCCATTAGCAAAAAGTCTACAAACTATAAATGCTGAATGGGTTTTAGACAACTCATACCTACTAGCTGCTGGTGGGATGTAAAGTGGTAAAAGCACTAACAAGAACTGAATGGAGCTGCTTTACAAGGTAAAAATTGAGCTACCATATGATGCGGCAGGGCACCTTTGAGCCTATAAACGAAGACCACCAGGATCGGAAAGACAGAGGCAGGCAAATGTGCACTGCAGTAATATTGAAATAGCCAAGACATGAAAGCAAAAAAAAAGGTCCATAAACATATGAATGGAAAAAGAAGAAGTGGTATATGGACAGAATGGAATAGTAAGCTCGGGAAAAAAATGAACAATGCCGTTTTCTGGACTACAGCTGAGCCTTGAAATAATCATATAAGGTTAAGTAAGTGAAAAGGGTATGACAAACAGCCTATGATATCATTTATACATGTTATCCTAAGATTGCTACCAATGAACATATTTCCACAGAAAAAGACACTCACAGACTTATCAAATAAACTAATGGTTAGCCAAAATGAAAGGTGGGAGGATGGGTAAATTAGGACTATGGGGTTAACATACATATACTAATGTATGTTAAATGTATAGAAACATATAACATATAAATTACATGAATTATATCATCACCAATACCTTCAAAATATACATTTTGTGATCACATACATGGTAACAGTATCCGAAGATGAACAGACGTATGTATGAATCATTGAGCAGATTCTGTACAGCCAGACAATCAAAACACTCTAATCAAATTTACTCCGATAAGAAATAGAAATTAAATTTAAAAAACAAACATAAGTAAGGAGACATAAACTTCTGGGGGCTTGTCCCAGGACATTCCTCTCTAATTTACAACCTGGGAACACTACCTCCAGGAAGACTCTGTTGCCCTAATAACAAGAGTTGAGAATGTAATAATGCTGCCGTCTTGTGGCTCTTTCCCACAACAGCAGCTTTAAACCCAGTGCCAATGGTTGGTTATATAGTCACAAGGACTGCAGGGCTGTAAATGACACAGGCCCACAAAACATGCCCTGGGGTAGGGAATAGGCAAGAAAATTCAACACATGAGAAATTTTTCAAAAAGTCAATAAGAGAAGGGAAGTTGTACTCACTCTTTAAAAAAAAGGAAAAGAAAAAAAAGGACATGCCTAAAGCTCAGTATAAGGAATTATTAGCCACATACATATTCAAATTCAAAAAGGTTTAAGCTCACACGAGTCATGACCATCAGCAAAAAGTCTACAAACTATAAATGCTGAAGGGGTTTTAGAGAACTGTGTACCTTCTAGTTGCTGGTGGGATGTAAAGTGGCAACAGCACTAACGCAAACTGAATGGAGCTGCTTGAAAAGGTAAAAATTGAGCTACCATATGATGCGGCAGGGCACCTTTTGGGCCTATAACCTAAGACCACCAGAATCGGAAAGACAGAGGCAGGCAAATGTGCACTGCAGCAACATTGAAATAGCCAAGACATGGAAGGAAAAAAAAAGGTCCATAAACAGATGTATGGACAAAGACGAAGTGGTATATGGACAGAATGGAATAGTAGGCTCGTGAAAAAAATGAACAATGCCGTTTTCAGGACTACAGTTGAGCCTAGAAATAATCATATAACGTTAAGTAAGTGAAAAGGGTATGACAAATATCCTATGATATCATTTATATATGTTATCGTAAAATTGCTACCAATGAACATATTTCCACAGAAAAAGACACTCACAGACTTATCAAATAAACTAATGGTTAGCCAAAATGAAAGGTGGGAGGATGGGCAAATTAGGACTATGGGGTTAACATACATATACTAATGTATGTTAAATGTATATAAACATATAACATATAAAGTATATGAATTATATAATCACGAATACCTTTAAAATATATATTCTGTAATCACATACATGGTAACAGGATCCGAAGATGAAGAAACATAAATATGAATCAAAGAGCAGATTCTGTACAGCCAGAAAATCAAAACACTCTAATCAGATTTACTCCGATAAGAAATAGAAATTAAATTTAAAAAACAAACATAAGTAAGGAGAGATAAACTTCTGGGGGCTTGTCCCAGCACATTCCACTCTAATTTCCAACCTTGGAACACTACCTCCAGGAAGAGTCTTTTGCCCCATTAACAAGAGTTGAGGACGTAATAATGCTGCCGCCATGTGGCTGTTTCCCACAGCAGCAGCTTTAAACCCAGTGCCAATGGTTGCCTACATAGTCACAAGGACTGCAGGGCTGTAAATGACACAGGCCCTCAAGAAATGCCCTGGGGTAGGGAATAGGCAAGAAAATTCAACACATGAGAAATTTTTCAAGAAGTCAATAAGAGGAGGGAAGTTGTACTCACTCTTTAAAAAAAAGGAAAACAAAAAAAGGACATGCCTAAAGCTCAGTATAAGGAATTATTAGCCACATGCAAATTCAAATTCAAAAAGGTTTCAGCTCACACCAGTCATAACCATCAGCAAAAAGTCTACAAACGATAAATGCTGAAGGGGTTTTAGAGAACTGTGTACCTTCAAGCTGCTGCTGGGATGTAACGTGGTAACAACACTAATGCAAACTGAATGGAGATGCTTGAAAAGGTAAAAATTGAGCTACCATATGATGCGGCATGGCACCTTTTGGGCCTATAACCTAAGACCACCAGAATCTGGAAAACACAGGCAGGCCAATGTGCACTGCAGCAATATTGAAATAGCCAAGACATGGAAGCAGAAAATAGGTCCATAAACAGATGAATGGACAAAGACGAAGTGGTATACGTACCAAATGTAATAGTAGCCTCGCGAAAAAAATGAACAATGCCGTTTTCCGGACTACAGTTGAGCCTAGAAATAATCATATAAGGTTAAGTAAGTGAAAAGGGTATGACAAACATCCTATGATATCATTTATACATGTTATCCTAAGATTGCTACCAATGAACATATTTCCACAGAAAAACACACTCACAGACTTACCAAAGAAACTAATGGTTAGCCAAAATGAAAGGTGGGAGGATGGGTAAATTAGGACTATGGGGTTAACATACATATACTAATGTATGTTAAATGTATATAAACATATAACAGATAAACTATATGAATTATATAATCACCAATACCTTGAAAATATATATTTTGTGATCACATACATGGTAACAGGATCCGAAGATGAACAGACGTATGTATGAATCATTGAGCAGATTCTGTACAGCCAGACAATCAAAACACTCTAATCAAATTTACTCCGACAAGAAGTATAAATTAAGTTTAAAAAACAAACATAAGTAAGGAGACATAAACTTCTGGGGCTTGTCCCAGCACATTCCACTCTAATTTACAACCTTGGAAAACTGCCTCCAGGAAGACTCAGTTGCCCTAGTAACAAGAGTTGAGAACGTAATAATGCTGCCGCCTTGTGGCTGTTTCCCACAACAGCAGCTTTAAACCCAGTGCCAATGGTTGCTTATATAGTCACAAGGACTGCAGGGCTCTAAATGACACAGGCCCTCAAAACATGCCCTGGCGTAGGCAATAGGCAAGAAAATTCAACATATGAGAAATTTTTCAAGAAGTCAATAAGAGGAGGGAAGTTGTACTCACTCTTTAAAAAAAAAGGAAAAGAAAAAAAAGGACATGCCTAAAGCTCAGTATAAGGAATTATAAGCCACAAGCAAATTCAAATTCAAAAAGGTTTCAGTTCACACCAGTCATAACCATCAGCAAAAAGTCTACAAACGATAAATGCTGAGGGGGTTTTAGAGAACTGTGTACCTTCTGGCTGCTGGTGGGATGTAAAGTGGCAACAGCACTAACACAAACTGAATGGAGCTGTGCTTGAAAAGGTAAAAATTGAGCTACCATATGATGCGGCAGGGCACCTTTTGGGCCTATAACCTAAGACCACCAGAATCGGAAAGACAGAGGCAGGCAAATGTGCACTGCAGCAATATTGAAAGAGCCAAGACATGGAAGCAAAAAAAGGTCCATAAACAGATGACGGGAAAAAGAAGAAGTGGTATACGGACAGAATGGAATAGTAGCCTCGGGAAAAAAATGAACAATGCCGTTTTCAGGACTACAGTTGAGCCTAGAAATAATCATATAACGATAAGTAAGTCAAAAGGGTATGACAAATGTCCTATGATATCATTTATACATGTTATCCTAAGATTGCTACCAATGAACATATTTCCACAGAAAAAGACACTCACAGACTTATCAAATAAACTAATGGTTAGCCAAAATGAAAGGTGGGGGGATGGGTAAATTAGGACTATGGGGTTAACATGAATATACTAATGTAAGTTAAATGTACATAAACATATAACATATAAATGATATGAAATATATAATCACCAATCGCTTCAAAATATACATTCTGTAATCACATACATGGTAACAGGTTCCGAAGATGAACAGACATATGTATGAATCATTGAGCAGATTCTGTACAGCCAGACAATCAAAACACTCTAATCAAATTTACTCCGATAAGAAGTAGAAAATAAATTTAAAAAACAAACATAAGTAAGGAGATATAAACTTCTGGGGGCTTGTCCCAGCACATTCCACTCTAGTTTACAACCTCGGAACACTACCTCCAGGAAGACTCTGCTGCCCTAGTAACAAGTGTTGAGAATGTAATAATGCTGCTGCCTTGTGGCTATTTCCCACAACAGCAGCTTTAAACCCAGTGCCAATGGTTGCTTATAGACTCACAAGACTGCAGGGCTGTAAATGACACAGGCCCTCAAAAAATGCCCTGGGGTAGGGAATAGGCAAGAAAATTCAACACATGAGAAATTTTTCAAGAAGTCAATAAGAGGAGGGAGGTTGTACTCACTATTTAAAAAATAAGGAAAAGAAAAAAAGGGCATGCCTAAAGCTCAGTAAAGGAAATTATTACCATATGCAAATTCAAATTCAATAAGGTTTCAGCTCACACCAGTCATGACCAGCAGCAAAAAGTCTACAAACTATAAATGCTGAAGGGGTTTTAGAGAACTGTGTACCTTCTTGGTGCCGGTGGGATGTAAAGTGGTAAGAGCACTAACGAAAACTGAATGGAGCTGCTTGAAAAGGTAAAAATTGAGTTAACATATGATGCGGCAGGGCACCTTTTGGGCCTATAATATAAAACCACCAAAATCGGAAAGACAGATGCAGGCAAATATGCACTGCAACAATATTGAAATAGCCAAGACATGGAAGCAAAAAAAAGGTCCATAAACAAATGAATGGACAAAGATGAAGTGGTATACGTACCAAATGGAATAGTAGCCTCGGGAAAAAAAGGAACAATGCCGTTTTCACGACTACAGTTGAGCCTACAAATAATCATATAAGGTTAAGTAAGTCAAAAGGGTATGACAAATATCCTATGATATCATTTATACATGTTATCCTAAGATTGCTACCAAAGAACATATTTCCACAGAAAAAGACACTCACAGACTTATCAAGTAAACTAATGGCTAGCCAAAAGGAAAGGTGGGAGGATGGGTAAATTAGGACTATGGGGTTAATATACATATACTAATGTATGTTAAATGTATATAAACATATAACAGATAAATTATATGAATTATATAATCACCAATACCTTTAAACTATACATTCTGTAATCACATACATGGTAACAGGGTCCAAAGGTGAACAGACATAAGTATGAATCATTGAGCAGATTCTGTACAGCCAGACAATCAACACACTCTAATCAAATTTACTCCGATAAGAAATAGAAACTAAATTTAAAAAACAAACATAAGTAAGGAGACATAAACTTCTGGGGGCTTGTCCCTGCACATTCCACTCTAATTTACAACCTCGGAACCCTACCTCCAGGAAGACTCTTTTGCCCAAGTAACAAGAGTTGAGAACGTAATAATGCTGCCGCCTTGTGGCTGTTTCACACATGAGCAGCTTTAAACCCACTGCTAATGGTTGCTTAATAGTCCCAAGGAATGCAGGGCTCTAAATGACACCTGCCCTCAAAAAATGCCCTGGGGTAGGGAATAGGCAGGAAAATTCAACACATGAGAAATTTTTCAAGAAGTCAAGAGAGGAGGGAAGTTGTACCTACTCTTTAACAAAAAAAGGAAACGAAGAAAAAGGATATGGTTAAAGCTCAGTATAAGGAATTATTAGCCACATGCGTTTCCAACCTCCAAAAAGGTTTCAGCTCACACCAGTCAAATGGCCATTAGCAAAAAGTCTACAAACTATAAATTCTGAATGGGTTTTAGACAACTCATACCTACTAGCTGCTGGTGGGATGTAAAGTGGTAAAAGCACTAACAAGAACTGAATGGAGCTGCTTTACAAGGTAAAAATTGAGCTACCATATGATGCGGCAGGGCACCTTTGAGCCTATAAACGAAGACCACCAGGATCGGAAAGACAGAGGCAGGCAAATGTGCACTGCAGTAATATTGAAATAGCCAAGACATGAAAGCAAAAAAAAAGGTCCATAAACGTATGAATGTAAAAAGAAGAAGTGGTATATGGACAGAATCGAATAGTAAGCTCGGGAAAAAAATGAACAATGCCGTTTTCTGGACTACAGTTGAGCCTTGAAATAATCATATAAGGTTAAGTAAGTGAAAAGGGTATGACAAACAGCCTATGATATCATTTATACATGTTATCCTAAGATTGCTACCAATGAACATATTTCCACAGAAAAAGACACTCACAGACTTATCAAATAAACTAATGGTTAGCCACAATGAAAGGTGGGAGGATGGGTAAATTAGGACTATGGGGTTAACATACATATACTAATGTATGTTAAATGTATATAAACATATAACATATAAATTACATGAATTATATCATCACCAATACCTTCAAAATATACATTTTGTGATCACATACATGGTAACAGTATCCGAAGATGAACAGACGTATGTATGAATCATTGAGCAGATTCTGTACAGCAAGACAATCAAAACACTCTAATCAAATTTACTCCGATAAGAAATAGAAATTAAATTTAAAAAACAAACATAAGTAAGGACACATAAACTTCTGGGGGCTTGTCCCAGGACATTCCTCTCTAATTTACAACCTGGGAACACTACCTCCAGGAAGACTCTGTTGCCCTAATAACAAGAGTTGAGAACGTAATAATGCTGCCGTCTTGTGGCTCTTTCCCACAACAGCAGCTTTAAACCCAGTGCCAATGGTTGGTTATATAGTCACAAGGACAGCAGGGCTGTAAATGACACAGGCCCACAAAACATGCCCTGGGGTAGGGAATAGGCAAGAAAATTCAACACATGAGAAATTTTTCAAGAAGTCAATAAGAGGAGGGAAGTTGTACTCACTCTTTAAAAAAAAGGAAAACAAAAAAAGGACATGCCTAAAGCTCAGTATAAGGAATTATTAGCCACGTGCAAATTCAAATTCAAAAAGGTTTCAGCTCACACCAGTCATGACCATCAGCAAAAAGTCTACAAACTATAAATGCTGAAGGGGTTTTAGAGAACTGTGTACCTTCTAGTTGCTGGTGGGATGTAAAGTGGCAACAGCACTAACGCAAACTGAATGGAGCTGCTTGAAAAGGTAAAAATTGAGCTACCATATGATGCGGCAGGGCACCTTTTGGGCCTATAACCTAAGACCACCAGAATCGGAAAGACAGAGGCAGGTAAATGTGCACTGCAGCAACACTGAAATAGCCAAGACATGGAAGGAAAAAAAAAGGTCCATAAACAGATGTATGGACAAAGACGAAGTGGTATATGGACAGAATGGAATAGTAGGCTCGTGAAAAAAATGAACAATGCCGTTTTCAGGACTACAGTTGAGCCTAGAAATAATCATATAACGTTAAGTAAGTGAAAAGGGTATGACAAATATCCTATGATATCATTTATATATGTTATCGTAAAATTGCTACCAATGAACATATTTCCACAGAAAAAGACACTCACAGACTTATCAAATAAACTAATGGTTAGCCAAAATGAAAGGTGGGAGGATGGGCAAATTAGGACTATGGGGTTAACATACATATACTAATGTATGTTAAATGTATATAAACATATAACATATAAAGTATATGAATTATATAATCACGAATACCTTTAAAATATATATTCTGTAATCACATACATGGTAACAGGATCCGAAGATGAAGAAACATAAATATGAATCAAAGAGCAGATTCTGTACAGCCAGAAAATCAAAACACTCTAATCAGATTTACTCCGATAAGAAATAGAAATTAAATTTAAAAAACAAACATAAGTAAGGAGAGATAAACTTCTGGGGGCTTGTCCCAGCACATTCCACTCTAATTTCCAACCTTGGAACACTACCTCCAGGAAGAGTCTTTTGCCCCATTAACAAGAGTTGAGGACGTAATAATGCTGCCGCCATGTGGCTGTTTCCCACAGCAGCAGCTTTAAACCCAGTGCCAATGGTTGCCTACATAGTCACAAGGACTGCAGGGCTGTAAATGACACAGGCCCTCAAGAAATGCCCTGGGGTAGGGAATAGGCAAGAAAATTCAACACATGAGAAATTTTTCAAGAAGTCAATAAGAGGAGGGAAGTTGTACTCACTCTTTAAAAAAAAGGAAAACAAAAAAAGGACATGCCTAAAGCTCAGTATAAGGAATTATTAGCCACATGCAAATTCAAATTCCAAAAGGTTTCAGCTCACACCAGTCATAACCATCAGCAAAAAGTCTACAAACGATAAATGCTGAAGGGGTTTTAGAGAACTGTGTACCTTCAAGCTGCTGCTGGGATGTAACGTGGTAACAACACTAATGCAAACTGAATGGAGATGCTTGAAAAGGTAAAAATTGAGCTACCATATGATGCGGCATGGCACCTTTTGGGCCTATAACCTAAGACCACCAGAATCTGGAAAACACAGGCAGGCCAATGTGCACTGCAGCAATATTGAAATAGCCAAGACATGGAAGCAGAAAATAGGTCCATAAACAGATGAATGGACAAAGACGAAGTGGTATACGTACCAAATGTAATAGTAGCCTCGCGAAAAAAATGAACAATGCCGTTTTCAGGACTACAGTTGAGCCTAGAAATAATCATATAAGGTTAAGTAAGTGAAAAGGGTATGACAAACATCCTATGATATCATTTATACATGTTATCCTAAGATTGCTACCAATGAACATATTTCCACAGAAAAACACACTCACAGACTTACCAAAGAAACTAATGGTTAGCCGAAATGAAAGGTGGGAGGATGGGTAAATTAGGACTATGGGGTTAACATACATATACTAATGTATGTTAAATGTATATAAACATATAACAGATAAACTATATGAATTATATAATCACCAATACCTTGAAAATATATATTTTGTGATCACATACATGGTAACAGGATCCGAAGATGAACAGACATATGTATGAATCATTGAGCAGATTCTGTACAGCCAGACAATCAAAACACTCTAATCAAATTTACTCCGACAAGAAGTATAAATTAAGTTTAAAAAACAAACATAAGTAAGGAGACATAAACTTCTGGGGCTTGTCCCAGCACATTCCACTCTAATTTACAACCTTGGAAAACTGCCTCCAGGAAGACTCACTTGCCCTAGTAACAAGAGTTGAGAACGTAATAATGCTGCCGCCTTGTGGCTGTTTCCCACAACAGCAGCTTTAAACCCAGTGCCAATGGTTGCTTATATAGTCACAAGGACTGCAGGGCTCTAAATGACACAGGCCCTCAAAACATGCCCTGGCGTAGGCAATAGGCAAGAAAATTCAACATATGAGAAATTTTTCAAGAAGTCAATAAGAGGAGGGAAGTTGTACTCACTCTTTAAAAAAAAAGGAAAAGAAAAAAAAGGACATGCCTAAAGCTCAGTATAAGGAATTATAAGCCACAAGCAAATTCAAATTCAAAAAGGTTTCAGTTCACACCAGTCATAACCATCAGCAAAAAGTCTACAAACGATAAATGCTGAGGGGGTTTTAGAGAACTGTGTACCTTCTGGCTGCTGGTGGGATGTAAAGTGGCAACAGCACTAACGCAAACTGAATGGAGCTGTGCTTGAAAAGGTAAAAATTGAGCTACCATATGATGCGGCAGGGCACCTTTTGGGCCTATAACCTAAGACCACCAGAATCGGAAAGACAGAGGCAGGCAAATGTGCACTGCAGCAATATTGAAAGAGCCAAGACATGGAAGCAAAAAAAGGTCCATAAACAGATGACGGGAAAAAGAAGAAGTGGTATACGGACAGAATGGAATAGTAGCCTCGGGAAAAAAATGAACAATGCCGTTTTCAGGACTACAGTTGAGCCTAGAAATAATCATATAACGATAAGTAAGTCAAAAGGGTATGACAAATGTCCTATGATATCATTTATACATGTTATCCTAAGATTGCTACCAATGAACATATTTCCACAGAAAAAGACACTCACAGACTTATCAAATAAACTAATGGTTAGCCAAAATGAAAGGTGGGGGGATGGGTAAATTAGGACTATGGGGTTAACATGAATATACTAATGTAAGTTAAATGTACATAAACATATAACATATAAATGATATGAATTATATAATCACCAATCCCTTCAAAATATACATTCTGTAATCACATACATGGTAACAGGTTCCGAAGATGAACAGACATATGTATGAATCATTGAGCAGATTCTGTACAGCCAGACAATCAAAACACTCTAATCAAATTTACTCCGATAAGAAGTAGAAAATAAATTTAAAAAACAAACATAAGTAAGGAGATATAAACTTCTGCGGGCTTGTCCCAGCACATTCCACTCTAGTTTACAACCTCGGAACACTACCTCCAGGAAGACTCTGCTGCCCTAGTAACAAGTGTTGAGAACGTAATAATGCTGCTGCCTTGTGGCTATTTCCCACAACAGCCGCTTTAAACCCAGTGCCAATGGTTGCTTATAGACTCACAAGGACTGCAGGGCTGTAAATGACACAGGCCCTCAAAAAATGCCCTGGGGTAGGGAATAGGCAAGAAAATTCAACACATGAGAAATTTTTCAAGAAGTCAATAAGAGGAGGGAGGTTGTACTCACTCTTTAAAAAAAAAGGAAAAGAAAAAAAGGGCATGCCTAAAGCTCAGTAAAGGAAATTATTAGCCATATGCAAATTCAAATTCAATAAGGTTTCAGCTCACACCAGTCATGACCAGCAGCAAAAAGTCTACAAACTATAAATGCTGAAGGGGTTTTAGAGAACTGTGTACCTTCTTGGTGCCGGTGGGATGTAAAGTGGTAAGAGCACTAACGAAAACTGAATGGAGCTGCTTGAAAAGGTAAAAATTGAGTTAACATATGATGCGGCAGGGCACCTTTTGGGCCTATAATATAAAACCACCAATATCGGAAAGACAGATGCAGGCAAATATGCACTGCAACAATATTGAAATAGCCAAGACATGGAAGCAAAAAAAAGGTCCATAAACAGATGAATGGACAAAGACGAAGTGGTATACGTACCAAATGGAATAGTAGCCTCGGGAAAAAAAGGAACAATGCCGTTTTCACGACTACAGTTGAGCCTACAAATAATCATATAAGGTTAAGTAAGTCAAAAGGATATGACAAACATCCTATGATATCATTTATACATGTTATCCTAAGATTGCTACCAAAGAACATATTTCCACAGAAAAAGACACTCACAGACTTATCAAGTAAACTAATGGTTAGCCAAAAGGAAAGGTGGGAGGATGGGTAAATTAGGACTATGGGGTTAATATACATATACTAATGTATGTTAAATGTATATAAACATATAACAGATAAATTATATGAATTATATAATCACCAATACCTTTAAACTATACATTCTGTAATCACATACATGGTAACAGGGTCCAAAGGTGAACAGACATAAGTATGAATCATTGAGCAGATTCTGTACAGCCAGACAATCAACACACTCTAATCAAATTTACTCCGATAAGAAATAGAAACTAAATTTAAAAAACAAACATAAGTAAAGAGACATAAACTTCTGGGGGCTTGTCCCTGCACATTCCACTCTAATTTACAACCTCGGAACCCTACCTCCAGGAAGACTCTTTTGCCCAAGTAACAAGAGTTGAGAACGTAATAATGCTGCCGCCTTGTGGCTGTTTCGCACAAGAGCAGCTTTAAACCCACTGCTAATGGTTGCTTAATAGTCCCAAGGAATGCAGGGCTCTAAATGACACCTGCCCTCAAAAAATGCCCTGGGGTAGGGAATAGGCAGGAAAATTCAACACATGAGAAATTTTTCAAGAAGTCAAGAGAGGAGGGAAGTTGTACCTACTCTTTAACAAAAAAAGGAAACGAAGAAAAAGGATATGGTTAAAGCTCAGTATAAGGAATTATTAGCCACATGCGTTTCCAACCTCCAAAAAGGTTTCAGCTCACACCAGTCAAATGGCCATTAGCAAAAAGTCTACAAACTATAAATGCTGAATGGGTTTTAGACAACTCATACCTACTAGCTGCTGGTGGGATGTAAAGTGGTAAAAGCACTAACAAGAACTGAATGGAGCTGCTTTACAAGGTAAAAATTGAGCTACCATATGATGCGGCAGGGCACCTTTGAGCCTATAAACGAAGACCACCAGGATCGGAAAGACAGAGGCAGGCAAATGTGCACTGCAGTAATATTGAAATAGCCAAGACATGAAAGCAAAAAAAAAGGTCCATAAACATATGAATGGAAAAAGAAGAAGTGGTATATGGACAGAATGGAATAGTAAGCTCGGGAAAAAAATGAACAATGCCGTTTTCTGGACTACAGCTGAGCCTTGAAATAATCATATAAGGTTAAGTAAGTGAAAAGGGTATGACAAACAGCCTATGATATCATTTATACATGTTATCCTAAGATTGCTACCAATGAACATATTTCCACAGAAAAAGACACTCACAGACTTATCAAATAAACTAATGGTTAGCCAAAATGAAAGGTGGGAGGATGGGTAAATTAGGACTATGGGGTTAACATACATATACTAATGTATGTTAAATGTATATAAACATATAACATATAAATTACATGAATTATATCATCACCAATACCTTCAAAATATACATTTTGTGATCACATACATGGTAACAGTATCCGAAGATGAACAGACGTATGTATGAATCATTGAGCAGATTCTGTACAGCCAGACAATCAAAACACTCTAATCAAATTTACTCCGATAAGAAATAGAAATTAAATTTAAAAAACAAACATAAGTAAGGAGACATAAACTTCTGGGGGCTTGTCCCAGGACATTCCTCTCTAATTTACAACCTGGGAACACTACCTCCAGGAAGACTCTGTTGCCCTAATAACAAGAGTTGAGAATGTAATAATGCTGCCGTCTTGTGGCTCTTTCCCACAACAGCAGCTTTAAACCCAGTGCCAATGGTTGGTTATATAGTCACAAGGACTGCAGGGCTGTAAATGACACAGGCCCACAAAACATGCCCTGGGGTAGGGAATAGGCAAGAAAATTCAACACATGAGAAATTTTTCAAAAAGTCAATAAGAGGAGGGAAGTTGTACTCACTCTTTAAAAAAAAGGAAAACAAAAAAAGGACATGCCTAAAGCTCAGTATAAGGAATTATTAGCCACGTGCAAATTCAAATTCAAAAAGGTTTCAGCTCACACCAGTCATGACCATCAGCAAAAAGTCTACAAACTATAAATGCTGAAGGGGTTTTAGAGAACTGTGTACCTTCTAGTTGCTGGTGGGATGTAAAGTGGCAACAGCACTAACGCAAACTGAATGGAGCTGCTTGAAAAGGTAAAAATTGAGCTACCATATGATGCGGCAGGGCACCTTTTGGGCCTATAACCTAAGACCACCAGAATCGGAAAGACAGAGGCAGGTAAATGTGCACTGCAGCAACATTGAAATAGTCAAGACATGGAAGGAAAAAAAAAGGTCCATAAACAGATGTATGGACAAAGACGAAGTGGTATATGGACAGAATGGAATAGTAGGCTCGTGAAAAAAATGAACAATGCCGTTTTCAGGACTACAGTTGAGCCTAGAAATAATCATATAACGTTAAGTAAGTGAAAAGGGTATGACAAATATCCTATGATGTCATTTATATATGTTATCGTAAAATTGCTACCAATGAACATATTTCCACAGAAAAAGACACTCACAGACTTATCAAATAAACTAATGGTTAGCCAAAATGAAAGGTGGGAGGATGGGTAAATTAGGACTATGGGGTTAACATACATATACTAATGTATGTTAAATGTATATAAACATATAAAGTATATGAATTATATAATCACGAATACCTTTAAAATATATATTCTGTAATCACATACATGGTAACAGGATCCGAAGATGAAGAAACATAAATATGAATCAATGAGCAGATTCTGTACAGCCAGAAAATCAAAACACTCTAATCAGATTTACTCCGATAAGAAATAGAAATTAAATTTAAAAAACAAACATAAGTAAGGAGAGATAAACTTCTGGGGGCTTGTCCCAGCACATTCCACTCTAATTTCCAACCTTGGAACACTACCTCCAGGAAGAGTCTTTTGCCCCATTAACAAGAGTTGAGGACGTAATAATGCTGCCGCCATGTGGCTGTTTCCCACAGCAGCAGCTTTAAACCCAGTGCCAATGGTTGCCTACATACTCACAAGGACTGCAGGGCTGTAAATGACACAGGCCCTCAAGAAATGCCCTGGGGTAGGGAATAGGCAAGAAAATTCAACACATGAGAAATTTTTCAAGAAGTCAATAAGAGGAGGGAAGTTGTACTCACTCTTTAAAAAAAAGGAAAACAAAAAAAGGACATGCCTAAAGCTCAGTATAAGGAATTATTAGCCACATGCAAATTCAAATTCAAAAAGGTTTCAGCTCACACCAGTCATAACCATCAGCAAAAAGTCTACAAACGATAAATGCTGAAGGGGTTTTAGAGAACTGTGTACCTTCAAGCTGCTGCTGGGATGTAACGTGGTAACAACACTAATGCAAACTGAATGGAGATGCTTGAAAAGGTAAAAATTGAGCTACCATATGATGCGGCATGGTACCTTTTGGGCCTATAACCTAAGACCACCAGAATCTGGAAAACACAGGCAGGCCAATGTGCACTGCAGCAATATTGAAATAGCCAAGACATGGAAGCAGAAAATAGGTCCATAAACAGATGAATGGACAAAGACGAAGTGGTATACGTACCAAATGTAATAGTAGCCTCGCGAAAAAAATGAACAATGCCGTTTTCAGGACTACAGTTGAGCCTAGAAATAATCATATAAGGTTAAGTAAGTGAAAAGGGTATGACAAACATCCTATGATATCATTTATACATGTTATCCTAAGATTGCTACCAATGAACATATTTCCACAGAAAAACACACTCACAGACTTACCAAAGAAACTAATGGTTAGCCAAAATGAAAGGTGGGAGGATGGGTAAATTAGGACTATGGGGTTAACATACATATACTAATGTATGTTAAATGTATATAAACATATAACAGATAAACTATATGAATTATATAATCACCAATACCTTGAAAATATATATTTTGTGATCACATACATGGTAACAGGATCCGAAGATGAACACACATATGTATGAATCATTGAGCAGATTCTGTACAGCCAGACAATCAAAACACTCTAATCAAATTTACTCCGACAAGAAGTATAAATTAAGTTTAAAAAACAAACATAAGTAAGGAGACATAAACTTCTGGGGCTTGTCCCAGCACATTCCACTCTAATTTACAACCTTGGAAAACTGCCTCCAGGAAGACTCACTTGCCCTAGTAACAAGAGTTGAGAACGTAATAATGCTGCCGCCTTGTGGCTGTTTCCCACAACAGCAGCTTTAAACCCAGTGCCAATGGTTGCTTATATAGTCACAAGGACTGCAGGGCTCTAAATGACACAGGCCCTCAAAACATGCCCTGGCGTAGGCAATAGGCAAGAAAATTCAACATATGAGAAATTTTTCAAGAAGTCAATAAGAGGAGGGAAGTTGTACTCACTCTTTAAAAAAAAAGGAAAAGAAAAAAAAGGACATGCCTAAAGCTCAGTATAAGGAATTATAAGCCACAAGCAAATTCAAATTCAAAAAGGTTTCAGTTCACACCAGTCATAACCATCAGCAAAAAGTCTACAAACGATAAATGCTGAGGGGGTTTTAGAGAACTGTGTACCTTCTGGCTGCTGGTGGGATGTAAAGTGGCAACAGCACTAACGCAAACTGAATGGAGCTGTGCTTGAAAAGGTAAAAATTGAGCTACCATATGATGCAGCAGGGCACCTTTTGGGCCTATAACCTAAGACCACCAGAATCGGAAAGACAGAGGCAGGCAAATGTGCACTGCAGCAATATTGAAAGAGCCAAGACATGGAAGCAAAAAAAGGTCCATAAACAGATGACGGGAAAAAGAAGAAGTGGTATACGGACAGAATGGAATAGTAGCCTCGGGAAAAAAATGAAAAATGCCGTTTTCAGGACTACAGTTGAGCCTAGAAATAATCATATAACGATAAGTAAGTCAAAAGGGTATGACAAATGTCCTATGATATCATTTATACATGTTATCCTAAGATTGCTACCAATGAACATATTTCCACAGAAAAAGACACTCACAGACTTATCAAATAAACTAATGGTTAGCCAAAATGAAAGGTGGGGGGATGGGTAAATTAGGACTATGGGGTTAACATGAATATACTAATGTAAGTTAAATGTACATAAACATATAACATATAAATGATATGAATTATATAATCACCAATCCCTTCAAAATATACATTCTGTAATCACATACATGGTAACAGGTTCCGAAGATGAACAGACATATGTATGAATCATTGAGCAGATTCTGTACAGCCAGACAATCAAAACACTCTAATCAAATTTACTCCGATAAGAAGTAGAAAATAAATTTAAAAAACAAACATAAGTAAGGAGATATAAACTTCTGGGGGCTTGTCCCAGCACATTCCACTCTAGTTTACAACCTCGGAACACTACCTCCAGGAAGACTCTGCTGCCCTAGTAACAAGTGTTGAGAACGTAATAATGCTGCTGCCTTGTGGCTATTTCCCACAACAGCAGCTTTAAACCCAGTGCCAATGGTTGCTTATAGACTCACAAGGACTGCAGGGCTGTAAATGACACAGGCCCTCAAAAAATGCCCTGGGGTAGGGAATAGGCAAGAAAATTCAACACATGAGAAATTTTTCAAGAAGTCAATAAGAGGAGGGAGGTTGTACTCACTCTTTAAAAAAAAAGGAAAAGAAAAAAAGGGCATGCCTAAAGCTCAGTAAAGGAAATTATTAGCCATATGCAAATTCAAATTCAATAAGGTTTCAGCTCACACCAGTCATGACCAGCAGCAAAAAGTCTACAAACTATAAATGCTGAAGGGGTTTTAGAGAACTGTGTACCTTCTTGGTGCCGGTGGGATGTAAAGTGGTAAGAGCACTAACGAAAACTGAATGGAGCTGCTTGAAAAGGTAAAAATTGAGTTAACATATGATGCGGGAGGGCACCTTTTGGGCCTATAATATAAAACCACCAAAATCGGAAAGACAGATGCAGGCAAATATGCACTGCAACAATATTGAAATAGCCAAGACATGGAAGCAAAAAAAAGGTCCATAAACAGATGAATGGACAAAGATGAAGTGGTATACGTACCAAATGGAATAGTAGCCTCGGGAAAAAAAGGAACAATGCCGTTTTCACGACTACAGTTGAGCCTACAAATAATCATATAAGGTTAAGTAAGTCAAAAGGGTATGACAAATATCCTATGATATCATTTATACATGTTATCCTAAGATTGCTACCAAAGAACATATTTCCACAGAAAAAGACACTCACAGACTTATCAAGTAAACTAATGGTTAGCCAAAAGGAAAGGTGGGAGGATGGGTAAATTAGGACTATGGGGTTAATATACATATACTAATGTATGTTAAATGTATATAAACATATAACAGATAAATTATATGAATTATATAATCACCAATCCCTTTAAACTATACATTCTGTAATCACATACATGGTAACAGGGTCCAAAGGTGAACAGACATAAGTATGAATCATTGAGCAGATTCTGTACAGCCAGACAATCAACACACTCTAATCAAATTTACTCCGATAAGAAATAGAAACTAAATTTAAAAAACAAACATAAGTAAGGAGACATAAACTTCTGGGGGCTTGTCCCTGCACATTCCACTCTAATTTACAACCTCGGAACCCTACCTCCAGGAAGACTCTTTTGCCCAAGTAACAAGAGTTGAGAACGTAATAATGCTGCCGCCTTGTGGCTGTTTCGCACAAGAGCAGCTTTAAACCCACTGCTAATGGTTGCTTAATAGTCCCAAGGAATGCAGGGCTCTAAATGACACCTGCCCTCAAAAAATGCCCTGGGGTAGGGAATAGGCAGGAAAATTCAACACATGAGAAATTTTTCAAGAAGTCAAGAGAGGAGGGAAGTTGTACCTACTCTTTAACAAAAAAAGGAAACGAAGAAAAAGGATATGGTTAAAGCTCAGTATAAGGAATTATTAGCCACATGCGTTTCCAACCTCCAAAAAGGTTTCAGCTCACACCAGTCAAATGGCCATTAGCAAAAAGTCTACAAAGTATAAATGCTGAATGGGTTTTAGACAACTCATACCTACTAGCTGCTGGTGGGATGTAAAGTGGTAAAAGCACTAACAAGAACTGAATGGAGCTGCTTTACAAGGTAAAAATTGAGCTACCATATGATGCGGCAGGGCACCTTTGAGCCTATAAACGAAGACCACCAGGATCGGAAAGACAGAGGCAGGCAAATGTGCACTGCAGTAATATTGAAATAGCCAAGACATGAAAGCAAAAAAAAGGTCCATAAACATATGAATGGAAAAAGAAGAAGTGGTATATGGACAGAATGGAATAGTAAGCTCGGGAAAAAAATGAACAATGCCGTTTTCTGGACTACAGTTGAGCCTTGAAATAATCATATAAGGTTAAGTAAGTGAAAAGGGTATGACAAACAGCCTATGATATCATTTATACATGTTATCCTAAGATTGCTACCAATGAACATATTTCCACAGAAAAAGACACTCACAGACTTATCAAATAAACTAATGGTTAGCCAAAATGAAAGGTGGGAGGATGGGTAAATTAGGACTATGGGGTTAACATACATATACTAATGTATGTTAAATGTATATAAACATATAACATATAAATTACATGAATTATATCATCACCAATACCTTCAAAATATACATTTTGTGATCACATACATGGTAACAGTATCCGAAGATGAACAGACGTATGTATGAATCATTGAGCAGATTCTGTACAGCCAGACAATCAAAACACTCTAATCAAATTTACTCCGATAAGAAATAGAAATTAAATTTAAAAAACAAACATAAGTAAGGAGACATAAACTTCTGGGGGCTTGTCCCAGGACATTCCTCTCTAATTTACAACCTGGGAACACTACCTCCAGGAAGACTCTGTTGCCCTAATAACAAGAGTTGAGAATGTAATAATGCTGCCGTCTTGTGGCTCTTTCCCACAACAGCAGCTTTAAACCCAGTGCCAATGGTTGGTTATATAGTCACAAGGACTGCAGGGCTGTAAATGACACAGGCCCACAAAACATGCCCTGGGGTAGGGAATAGGCAAGAAAATTCAACACATGAGAAATTTTTCAAAAAGTCAATAAGAGGAGGGAAGTTGTACTCACTCTTTAAAAAAAAGGAAAACAAAAAAAAGGACATGCCTAAAGCTCAGTATAAGGAATTATTAGCCACATACATATTCAAATTCAAAAAGGTTTAAGCTCACAAGAGTCATGACCATCAGCAAAAAGTCTACAAACTATAAATGCTGAAGGGGTTTTAGAGAACTGTGTACCTTCTAGTTGCTGGTGGGATGTAAAGTGGCAACAGCACTAACGCAAACTGAATGGAGCTGCTTGAAAAGGTAAAAATTGAGCTACCATATGATGCGGCAGGGCACCTTTTGGGCCTATAACCTAAGACCACCAGAATCGGAAAGACAGAGGCAGGCAAATGTGCACTGCAGCAACATTGAAATAGCCAAGACATGGAAGGAAAAAAAAAGGTCCAGAAACAGATGTATGGACAAAGACGAAGTGGTATATGGACAGAATGGAATAGTAGGGTCGTGAAAAAAATGAACAATGCCGTTTTCAGGACTACAGTTGAGCCTAGAAATAATCATATAACGTTAAGTAAGTGAAAAGGGTATGACAAATATCCTATGATGTCATTTATATATGTTATCGTAAAATTGCTACCAATGAACATATTTCCACAGAAAAAGACACTCACAGACTTATCAAATAAACTAATGGTTAGCCAAAATGAAAGGTGGGAGGATGGGTAAATTAGGACTATGGGGTTAACATACATATACTAATGTATGTTAAATGTATATAAACATATAACATATAAAGTATATGAATTATATAATCACGAATACCTTTAAAATATATATTCTGTAATCACATACATGGTAACAGGATCCGAAGATGAAGAAACATAAATATGAATCAATGAGCAGATTCTGTACAGCCAGAAAATCAAAACACTCTAATCAGATTTACTCCGATAAGAAATAGAAATTAAATTTAAAAAACAAACATAAGTAAGGAGAGATAAACTTCTGGGGGCTTGTCCCAGCACATTCCACTCTAATTTCCAACCTTGGAACACTACCTCCAGGAAGAGTCTTTTGCCCCATTAACAAGAGTTGAGGACGTAATAATGCTGCCGCCATGTGGCTGTTTCCCACAGCAGCAGCTTTAAACCCAGTGCCAATGGTTGCCTACATACTCACAAGGACTGCAGGGCTGTAAATGACACAGGCCCTCAAGAAATGCCCTGGGGTAATGAATAGGCAAGAAAATTCAACACATGAGAAATTTTTCAAGAAGTCAATAAGAGGAGGGAAGTTGTACTCACTCTTTAAAAAAAAGGAAAACAAAAAAAGGACATGCCTAAAGCTCAGTATAAGGAATTATTAGCCACATGCAAATTCAAATTCAAAAAGGTTTCAGCTCACACCAGTCATAACCATCAGCAAAAAGTCTACAAACGATAAATGCTGAAGGGGTTTTAGAGAACTGTGTACCTTCAAGCTGCTGCTGGGATGTAACGTGGTAACAACACTAATGCAAACTGAATGGAGATGCTTGAAAAGGTAAAAATTGAGCTACCATATGATGCGGCATGGCACCTTTTGGGCCTATAACCTAAGACCACAAGAATCTGGAAAACACAGGCAGGCCAATGTGCACTGCAGCAATATTGAAATAGCCAAGACATGGAAGCAGAAAATAGGTCCATAAACAGATGAATGGACAAAGACGAAGTGGTATACGTACCAAATGTAATAGTAGCCTCGCGAAAAAAATGAACAATGCCGTTTTCAGGACTACAGTTGAGCCTAGAAATAATCATATAAGGTTAAGTAAGTGAAAAGGGTATGACAAACATCCTATGATATCATTTATACATGTTATCCTAAGATTGCTACCAATGAACATATTTCCACAGAAAAACACACTCACAGACTTACCAAAGAAACTAATGGTTAGCCAAAATGAAAGGTGGGAGGATGGGTAAATTAGGACTATGGGGTTAACATACATATACTAATGTATGTTAAATGTATATAAACATATAACAGATAAACTATATGAATTATATAATCACCAATACCTTGAAAATATATATTTTGTGATCACATACATGGTAACAGGATCCGAAGATGAACAGACATATGTATGAATCATTGAGCAGATTCTGTACAGCCAGACAATCAAAACACTCTAATCAAATTTACTCCGACAAGAAGTATAAATTAAGTTTAAAAAACAAACATAAGTAAGGAGACATAAACTTCTGGGGCTTGTCCCAGCACATTCCACTCTAATTTACAACCTTGGAAAACTGCCTCCAGGAAGACTCAGTTGCCCTAGTAACAAGAGTTGAGAACGTAATAATGCTGCCGCCTTGTGGCTGTTTCCCACAACAGCAGCTTTAAACCCAGTGCCAATGGTTGCTTATATAGTCACAAGGACTGCAGGGCTCTAAATGACACAGGCCCTCAAAACATGCCCTGGCGTAGGCAATAGGAAAGAAAATTCAACATATGAGAAATTTTTCAAGAAGTCAATAAGAGGAGGGAAGTTGTACTCACTCTTTAAAAAAAAAGGAAAAGAAAAAAAAGGACATGCCTAAAGCTCAGTATAAGGAATTATAAGCCACAAGCAAATTCAAATTCAAAAAGGTTTCAGTTCACACCAGTCATAACCATCAGCAAAAAGTCTACAAACGATAAATGCTGAGGGGGTTTTAGAGAACTGTGTACCTTCTGGCTGCTGGTGGGATGTAAAGTGGCAACAGCACTAACGCAAACTGAATGGAGCTGTGCTTGAAAAGGTAAAAATTGAGCTACCATATGATGCGGCAGGGCACCTTTTGGGCCTATAACCTAAGACCACCAGAATCGGAAAGACAGAGGCAGGCAAATGTGCACTGCAGCAATATTGAAAGAGCCAAGACATGGAAGCAAAAAAAGGTCCATAAACAGATGACGGGAAAAAGAAGAAGTGGTATATGGACAGAATGGAATAGTAGCCTCGGGAAAAAAATGAACAATGCCGTTTTCAGGACTACAGTTGAGCCTAGAAATAATCATATAACGATAAGTAAGTCAAAAGGGTATGACAAATGTCCTATGATATCATTTATACATGTTATCCTAAGATTGCTACCAATGAACATATTTCCACAGAAAAAGACACTCACAGACTTATCAAATAAACTAATGGTTAGCCACAATGAAAGGTGGGGTGATGGGTAAATTAGGACTATGGGGTTAACATGAATATACTAATGTAAGTTAAATGTACATAAACATATAACATATAAATGATATGAATTATATAATCACCAATCCCTTCAAAATATACATTCTGTAATCACATACATGGTAACAGGTTCCGAAGATGAACAGACATATGTATGAATCATTGAGCAGATTCTGTACAGCCAGACAATCAAAACACTCTAATCAAATTTACTCCGATAAGAAGTAGAAAATAAATTTAAAAAACAAACATAAGTAAGGAGATATAAACTTCTGGGGGCTTGTCCCAGCACATTCCACTCTAGTTTACAACCTCGGAACACTACCTCCAGGAAGACTCTGCTGCCCTAGTAACAAGTGTTGAGAACGTAATAATGCTGCTGCCTTGTGGCTATTTCCCACAACAGCAGCTTTAAACCCAGTGCCAATGGTTGCTTATAGACTCACAAGGACTGCAGGGCTGTAAATGACACAGGCCCTCAAAAAATGCCCTGGGGTAGGGAATAGGCAAGAAAATTCAACACATGAGAAATTTTTCAAGAAGTCAATAAGAGGAGGGAGGTTGTACTCACTCTTTAAAAAAAAAGGAAAAGAAAAAAAGGGCATGCCTAAAGCTCAGTAAAGGAAATTATTAGCCATATGCAAATTCAAATTCAATAAGGTTTCAGCTCACACCAGTCATGACCAGCAGCAAAAAGTCTACAAACTATAAATGCTGAAGGGGTTTTAGAGAACTGTGTACCTTCTTGGTGCCGGTGGGATGTAAAGTGGTAAGAGCACTAACGAAAACTGAATGGAGCTGCTTGAAAAGGTAAAAATTGAGTTAACATATGATGCGGCAGGGCACCTTTTGGGCCTATAATATAAAACCACCAAAATCGGAAAGACAGATGCAGGCAAATATGCACTGCAACAATATTGAAATAGCCAAGACATGGAAGCAAAAAAAAGGTCCATAAACAGATGAATGGACAAAGATGAAGTGGTATACGTACCAAATGGAATAGTAGCCTCGGGAAAAAAAGGAACAATGCCATTTTCACGACTACAGTTGAGCCTACAAATAATCATATAAGGTTAAGTAAGTCAAAGGGGTATGACAAACATCCTATGATATCATTTATACATGTTATCCTAAGATTGCTACCAAAGAACATATTTCCACAGAAAAAGACACTCACAGACTTATCAAGTAAACTAATGGTTAGCCAAAAGGAAAGGTGGGAGGATGGGTAAATTAGGACTATGGGGTTAATATACATATACTAATGTATGTTAAATGTATATAAACATATAACAGATAAATTATATGAATTATATAATCACCAATACCTTTAAAATATACATTCTGTAATCACATACATGGTAACAGGGTCCAAAGGTGAACAGACATAAGTATGAATCATTGAGCAGATTCTGTACAGCCAGACAATCAACACACTCTAATCAAATTTACTCCGATAAGAAATAGAAACTAAATTTAAAAAACAAACATAAGTAAGGAGACATAAACTTCTGGGGGCTTGTCCCTGCACATTCCACTCTAATTTACAACCTCGGAACCCTACCTCCAGGAAGACTCTTTTGCCCAAGTAACAAGAGTTGAGAACGTAATAATGCTGCCGCCTTGTGGCTGTTTCGCACAAGAGCAGCTTTAAACCCACTGCTAATGGTTGCTTAATAGTCCCAAGGAATGCAGGGCTCTAAATGACACCTGCCCTCAAAAAATGCCCTGGGGTAGGGAATAGGCAGGAAAATTCAACACATGAGAAATTTTTCAAGAAGTCAAGAGAGGAGGGAAGTTGTACCTACTCTTTAACAAAAAAAGGAAACGAAGAAAAAGGATATGGTTAAAGCTCAGTATAAGGAATTATTAGCCACATGCGTTTCCAACCTCCAAAAAGGTTTCAGCTCACACCAGTCAAATGGCCATTAGCAAAAAGTCTACAAACTATAAATGCTGAATGGGTTTTAGACAACTCATACCTACTAGCTGCTGGTGGGATGTAAAGTGGTAAAAGCACTAACAAGAACTGAATGGAGCTGCTTTACAAGGTAAAAATTGAGCTACCATATGATGCGGCAGGGCACCTTTGAGCCTATAAACGAAGACGACCAGGATCGGATAGACAGAGGCAGGCAAATGTGCACTGCAGTAATATTGAAATAGCCAAGACATGAAAGCAAAAAAAAAGGTCCATAAACATATGAATGGAAAAAGAAGAAGTGGTATATGGACAGAATGGAATAGTAAGCTCGGGAAAAAAATGAACAATGCCGTTTTCTGGACTACAGCTGAGCCTTGAAATAATCATATAAGGTTAAGTAAGTGAAAAGGGTATGACAAACTGCCTATGATATTATTTATACATGTTATCCTAAGATTGCTACCAATGAACATATTTCCACAGAAAAAGACACTCACAGACTTATCAAATAAACTAATGGTTAGCCAAAATGAAAGGTGGGAGGATGGGTAAATTAGGACTATGGGGTTAACATACATATACTAATGTATGTTAAATGTATATAAACATATAACATATAAATTACATGAATTATATCATCACCAATACCTTCAAAATATACATTTTGTGATCACATACATGGTAACAGTATCCGAAGATGAACAGACGTATGTATGAATCATTGAGCAGATTCTGTACAGCCAGACAATCAAAACACTCTAATCAAATTTACTCCGATAAGAAATAGAAATTAAATTTAAAAAACAAACATAAGTAAGGAGACATAAACTTCTGGGGGCTTGTCCCAGGACATTCCTCTCTAATTTACAACCTGGGAACACTACCTCCAGGAAGACTCTGTTGCCCTAATAACAAGAGTTGAGAATGTAATAATGCTGCCGTCTTGTGGCTCTTTCCCACAACAGCAGCTTTAAACCCAGTGCCAATGGTTGGTTATATAGTCACAAGGACTGCAGGGCTGTAAATGACACAGGCCCACAAAACATGCCCTGGGGTAGGGAATAGGCAAGAAAATTCAACACATGAGAAATTTTTCAAAAAGTCAATAAGAGGAGGGAAGTTGTACTCACTCTTTAAAAAAAAGGAAAACAAAAAAAAGGACATGCCTAAAGCTCAGTATAAGGAATTATTAGCCACATACATATTCAAATTCAAAAAGGTTTCAGCTCACAAGAGTCATGACCATCAGCAAAAAGTCTACAAACTATAAATGCTGAAGGGGTTTTAGAGAACTGTGTACCTTCTAGTTGCTGGTGGGATGTAAAGTGGCAACAGCACTAACGCAAACTGAATGGAGCTGCTTGAAAAGGTAAAAATTGAGCTACCATATGATGCGGCAGGGCACCTTTTGGGCCTATAACCTAAGACCACCAGAATCGGAAAGACAGAGGCAGGCAAATGTGCACTGCAGCAACATTGAAATAGCCAAGACATGGAAGGAAAAAAAAAGGTCCATAAACAGATGTATGGACAAAGACGAAGTGGTATATGGACAGAATGGAATAGTAGGCTCGTGAAAAAAATGAACAATGCCGTTTTCAGGACTACAGTTGAGCCTAGAAATAATCATATAACGTTAAGTAAGTGAAAAGGGTATGACAAATATCCTATGATGTCATTTATATATGTTATCGTAAAATTGCTACCAATGAACATATTTCCACAGAAAAAGACACTCACAGACTTATCAAATAAACTAATGGTTAGCCAAAATGAAAGGTGGGAGGATGGGTAAATTAGGACTATGGGGTTAACATACATATACTAATGTATGTTAAATGTATATAAACATATAACATATAAAGTATATGAATTATATAATCACGAATACCTTTAAAATATATATTCTGTAATCACATACATGGTAACAGGATCCGAAGATGAAGAAACATAAATATGAATCAATGAGCAGATTCTGTACAGCCAGAAAATCAAAACACTCTAATCAGATTTACTCCGATAAGAAATAGAAATTAAATTTAAAAAACAAACATAAGTAAGGAGAGATAAACTTCTGGGGGCTTGTCCCAGCACATTCCACTCTAATTTCCAACCTTGGAACACTACCTCCAGGAAGAGTCTTTTGCCCCATTAACAAGAGTTGAGGACGTAATAATGCTGCCGCCATGTGGCTGTTTCCCACAGCAGCAGCTTTAAACCCAGTGCCAATGGTTGCCTACATAGTCACAAGGACTGCAGGGCTGTAAATGACACAGGCCCTCAAGAAATGCCCTGGGGTAGGGAATAGGCAAGAAAATTCAACACATGAGAAATTTTTCAAGAAGTCAATAAGAGGAGGGAAGTTGTACTCACTCTTTAAAAAAAAGGAAAACAAAAAAAGGACATGCCTAAAGCTCAGTATAAGGAATTATTAGCCACATGCAAATTCAAATTCAAAAAGGTTTCAGCTCAAACCAGTCATAACCATCAGCAAAAAGTCTACAAACGATAAATGCTGAAGGGGTTTTAGAGAACTGTGTACCTTCAAGCTGCTGCTGGGATGTAACGTGGTAACAACACTAATGCAAACTGAATGGAGATGCTTGAAAAGGTAAAAATTGAGCTACCATATGATGCGGCATGGCACCTTTTGGGCCTATAACCTAAGACCACCAGAATCTGAAAAACACAGGCAGGCCAATGTGCACTGCAGCAATATTGAAATAGCCAAGACATGGAAGCAGAAAATAGGTCCATAAACAGATGAATGGACAAAGACGAAGTGGTATACGTACCAAATGTAATAGTAGCCTCGCGAAAAAAATGAACAATGCCGTTTTCAGGACTACAGTTGAGCCTAGAAATAATCATATAACGTTAAGTAAGTGAAAAGGGTATGACAAACATCCTATGATATCATTTATACATGTTATCCTAAGATTGCTACCAATGAACATATTTCCACAGAAAAACACACTCACAGACTTACCAAAGAAACTAATGGTTAGCCAAAATGAAAGGTGGGAGGATGGGTAAATTAGGACTATGGGGTTAACATACATATACTAATGTATGTTAAATGTATATAAACATATAACAGATAAACTATATGAATTATATAATCACCAATACCTTGAAAATATATATTTTGTGATCACATACATGGTAACAGGATCCGAAGATGAACAGACATATGTATGAATCATTGAGCAGATTCTGTACAGCCAGACAATCAAAACACTCTAATCAAATTTACTCCGACAAGAAGTATAAATTAAGTTTAAAAAACAAACATAAGTAAGGAGACATAAACTTCTGGGGCTTGTCCCAGCACATTCCACTCTAATTTACAACCTTGGAAAACTGCCTCCAGGAAGACTCAGTTGCCCTAGTAACAAGAGTTGAGAACGTAATAATGCTGCCGCCTTGTGGCTGTTTCCCACAACAGCAGCTTTAAACCCAGTGCCAATGGTTGCTTATATAGTCACAAGGACTGCAGGGCTCTAAATGACACAGGCCCTCAAAACATGCCCTGGCGTAGGCAATAGGCAAGAAAATTCAACATATGAGAAATTTTTCAAGAAGTCAATAAGAGGAGGGAAGTTGTACTCACTCTTTAAAAAAAAAGGAAAAGAAAAAAAAGGACATGCCTAAAGCTCAGTATAAGGAATTATAAGCCACAAGCAAATTCAAATTCAAAAAGGTTTCAGTTCACACCAGTCATAACCATCAGCAAAAAGTCTACAAACGATAAATGCTGAGGGGGTTTTAGAGAACTGTGTACCTTCTGGCTGCTGGTGGGATGTAAAGTGGCAACAGCACTAACGCAAACTGAATGGAGCTGTGCTTGAAAAGGTAAAAATTGAGCTACCATATGATGCGGCAGGGCACCTTTTGGGCCTATAACCTAAGACCACCAGAATCGGAAAGACAGAGGCAGGCAAATGTGCACTGCAGCAATATTGAAAGAGCCAAGACATGGAAGCAAAAAAAGGTCCATAAACAGATGACGGGAAAAAGAAGAAGTGGTATATGGACAGAATGGAATAGTAGCCTCGGGAAAAAAATGAACAATGCCGTTTTCAGGACTACAGTTGAGCCTAGAAATAATCATATAACGATAAGTAAGTCAAAAGGGTATGACAAATGTCCTATGATATCATTTATACATGTTATCCTAAGATTGCTACCAATGAACATATTTCCACAGAAAAAGACACTCACAGACTTATCAAATAAACTAATGGTTAGCCAAAATGAAAGGTGGGGGGATGGGTAAATTAGGACTATGGGGTTAACATGAATATACTAATGTAAGTTAAATGTACATAAACATATAACATATAAATGATATGAATTATATAATCACCAATCCCTTCAAAATATACATTCTGTAATCACATACATGGTAACAGGGTCCAAAGGTGAACAGACATAAGTATGAATCATTGAGCAGATTCTGTACAGCCAGACAATCAACACACTCTAATCAAATTTACTCCGATAAGAAATAGAAACTAAATTTAAAAAACAAACATAAGTAAGGAGACATAAACTTCTGGGGGCTTGTCCCTGCACATTCCACTCTAATTTACAACCTCGGAACCCTACCTCCAGGAAGAGTCTTTTGCCCAAGTAACAAGAGTTGAGAACGTAATAATGCTGCCGCCTTGTGGCTGTTTCGCACAAGAGCAGCTTTAAACCCACTGCTAATGGTTGCTTAATAGTCCCAAGGAATGCAGGGCTCTAAATGACACCTGCCTTCAAAAAATGCCCTGGGGTAGGGAATAGGCAGGAAAATTCAACACATGAGAAATTTTTCAAGAAGTCAAGAGAGGAGGGAAGTTGTACCTACTCTTTAACAAAAAAAGGAAACGAAGAAAAAGGATATGGTTAAAGCTCAGTATAAGGAATTATTAGCCACATGTGTTTCCAACCTCCAAAAAGGTTTCAGCTCACACCAGTCAAATGGCCATTAGCAAAAAGTCTACAAACTATAAATGCTGAATGGGTTTTAGACAACTCATACCTACTAGCTGCTGGTGGGATGTAAAGTGGTAAAAGCACTAACAAGAACTGAATGGAGCTGCTTTACAAGGTAAAAATTGAGCTACCATATGATGCGGCAGGGCACCTTTGAGCCTATAAACGAAGACCACCAGGATCGGAAAGACAGAGGCAGGCAAATGTGCACTGCAGTAATATTGAAATAGCCAAGACATGAAAGCAAAAAAAAAGGTCCATAAACATATGAATGGAAAAAGAAGCAGTGGTATATGGACAGAATGGAATAGTAAGCTCGGGAAAAAAATGAACAATGCCGTTTTCTGGACTACAGCTGAGCCTTGAAATAATCATATAAGGTTAAGTAAGTGAAAAGGGTATGACAAACAGCCTATGATATCATTTATACATGTTATCCTAAGATTGCTACCAATGAACATATTTCCACAGAAAAAGACACTCACAGACTTATCAAATAAACTAATGGTTAGCCAAAATGAAAGGTGGGAGGATGGGTAAATTAGGACTATGGGGTTAACAAACATATACTAATGTATGTTAAATGTATAGAAACATATAACATATAAATTACATGAATTATATCATCACCAATACCTTCAAAATATACATTTTGTGATCACATACATGGTAACAGTATCCGAAGATGAACAGACGTATGTATGAATCATTGAGCAGATTCTGTACAGCCAGACAATCAAAACACTCTAATCAAATTTACTCCGATAAGAAATAGAAATTAAATTTAAAAAACAAACATAAGTAAGGAGACATAAACTTCTGGGGGCTTGTCCCAGGACATTCCTCTCTAATTTACAACCTGGGAACACTACCTCCAGGAAGACTCTGTTGCCCTAATAACAAGAGTTGAGAATGTAATAATGCTGCCGTCTTGTGGCTCTTTCCCACAACAGCAGCTTTAAACCCAGTGCCAATGGTTGGTTATATAGTCACAAGGACAGCAGGGCTGTAAATGACACAGGCCCACAAAACATGCCCTGGGGTAGGGAATAGGCAAGAAAATTCAACACATGAGAAATTTTTCAAGAAGTCAATAAGAGGAGGGAAGTTGTACTCACTCTTTAAAAAAAAGGAAAACAAAAAAAGGACATGCCTAAAGCTCAGTATAAGGAATTATTAGGCACATGCAAATTCAAATTCAAAAAGGTTTCAGCTCACACCAGTCATGCCCATCAGCAAAAAGTCTACAAACTATAAATGCTGAAGGGGTTTT
>NW_028124404.1:0-56000 GCF_965194825.1 Balaenoptera physalus | reverse complement strand
GATCGTGGAACACTATGGCCTGGCAAAATGACTGAGGGTTGATTCTGGAACCCTGTGGCCTGGCAAGTTGACTGAGGTTTGATGGCTGAAACCTGTGGACTGGCAACATGACTGAGGTTTGATTGTGGAACCCTGTGGCCTGGGAACATGACTGGGATTTTATTTCTGAAACCTTTGTCCAGGGAACATGACTGAGGTTTGATTCTGGAACCCTGTGTCCTGGGAACACGACTTAGGTTTGATTCTGGAAACCATTGGCCTGGGAAGATGACTGATGTTAGAGTGTGGAATCCTGTGGCCTGGGAACATTACATCGGTTTGGATTCTGGTATCCTGTTGCCTGGGAACATGAAATCGGTTTGATTCTGGAAACCTGTGGCCTGGGAATATGACTGAGGTTTGATGGTGGTACCCTATGGCCTGGCAACATGACTGAAGTTTGATTCTGGATCCCTGTGGCCTGGGAACATGACTGAGGCGTGATTTTTGAAAACTGTGGCCTGGGAATATGACATCTGTTTAGATTGTGGAATACTGCGCCCCCGGAACCTGACTGAGCCTTGGTTCTGGAACCCTGTGGACTGGGAACATGACTGAGGTTTTATTCTGGAACCCTGTAGCCTGGGAATATAACTGAGGATTATTTCTGCAACCCTGTGGCCAGGGAATATGAAATCGGTGGATTCTGGAACCTTGTGGCCTGGGAATATGAGAAGGGTTTGATTCTGGAACCCTGTGGCCTGGGAACATGTCTGAGGTTTGATGGTGGAAACCTGTGGCCTGGCAACATGACTGAGGTTTGATTCTCGAAGAATGTGACCAGGGAACATGATATCAGGTTTATTCTGGAAACCTGTGTACTGGGAACAAGACTGAGGTTTGATTCTGGAACCCTGTGGCCTGGGAACATGACTGAGGTTTGTTTCTGGAAGCCTGTTCCCTGGGAACATGACAGAGGTTTGATTCTGGACACCTGTGTCCTGGGATCATGACTGAGGTTTGATTGTTGAAACCTGTGGCCTGCGTACATGACTCAGGTTTGATTCCGGAACCATGTGTCCTTGGAATATGACTGAGGTTTGATTCTGGATAACTTTGGCCTGGGAAAATGACTGAGGTTTCATTGTGGAAACATGGGGCCTGGGATCACGACTGAGGTTTGATGGTGGTACCCTATGGCCTGGCAACGTGACTGAAGTTTGATTCTGGATCCCTGTAGCCTGGGAAAATTGCTGAGGCGTGATTCTTGAAAATTGTGGCCTGGGAACATGACATCTGTTTAGATTCTGGAATACTGTGCCCCGGGAACTTGACTGAGCCTTGGTTCTGGAACCCTGTGGACTGGGAACATGACTGAGGTTTTATTTTGGAACCCTGTAGCCTGGGAACATAACTGAGGATTGATTCTGGAACCCTGTGGCCTGGGAAAATGAAATCGGTGGATTCTGGAACCCTGTGTCCTGGGAATATGAGAACGGTTTGATTCTGGAACCCTATGTCCTGGGAACATGTCTGAGGTTTGATGGTGGAAACCTGTGGCCTGGCAACATGACTGAGGTTTGCTTCTGGAAGACTGTGACCAGGGAACATGATATCGGGTTTATTCTGGAACCCTGTGGCCTGGGAACATGACTGAGGTTTGTTTCTGGAAGCCTGTTCCCTGGGAACATGAATGACGTTTGATTCTGGACACCTGTGTCCTGGGATCATGACTGAGGTTTGATTGTTGAAACCTGTGGCCTGCGAACATGACTCAGGTTTGATTCTGGAACCATGTGTCCTGGGAATATGACTGAGGTTTGATTCTGGTAACCTTTGGCCTGGGAAAATGACTGAGGTTTCATTGTGGAAACATGGGGCCAGGGATCATGACTGAGGTTTGATCGTGGAACACTATGGCCTGGCAAAATGACTGAGGCTTGATTCTGGAACTCTGTGTCCTGGCAAGTTGACTGAGGTTTGATGGCTGAAACCTGTTGACTGGCAACATGACTGAGGTTTGATTGTGGAACCCTGTGGCCTGGGAACATGACTGGGCTTTTATTTCTGAAACCTGTGTCCAGGGAACATGACTGAGGTTTGATTCTGGAACCCTGTGTCCTGGGAACACGACTGAGGTTTGGTTCTGGAACCATGTGGCCTGGGAATATGACTGAGGTTTGATTCTGGATACCATTGGCCTGGGAAGATGACTGATGTTAGAGTGTGGAATCCTGTGGCCTGGGAACATGACATCGGTTTGGATTCTGGTACCCTGTTGCCTGGGAACATGAAATCGGTTTGATTCTGGAAACCTGTGGCCTGGGAGAATGACTGAGGTTTGATGGTGGTACCCTATGGCCTGGCAACATGACTGAAGTATGATTCTGGATCCCTGTGGCCTGGAAAGATGGCTGAGGCGTGAATCTTGAAAATTGTGGCCTGGGAACATGACATCTGTTTAGATTGTGGAATACTGTGCCCCGGGAACTTGACTGAGCCTTGGTTCTGGAACCCTGTGGACTGGGAAGATGACATCGGTGGATTCTGGATCCCTGAGGCCTGGGAATATGAAAACGGTTTGATTCTGGAACCCTGTGGCCTGGGAACATGCCTGAGGTTTGATGGTGGAAACCTGTGGGCTGGCAACATGACTGAGGTTTGTTTCTGGAAGCCTGTTCCCTGGGCACATGACTGAGGTTTGATTCTGGACACCGGTGTCCTGGGAACAGGACTGAGATTTGATTGCTGAAACCTGTGGCCTGCGAACATGACTCAGGTTTGCTTCCGGAACCATGTGTCCTGGGAATATGACTGAGGTTTGATTCTGGAAACCTTTGGCCTGGGGAAATGACTGAGGTTTCATTGTGGAAACATGTGGCCTGGGAAAATGACTGAGGTTTCATTGTGGAAACATGTGGCCTGGAATCATGACTGAGGTTTGATGGTGGAACACTATGGCCTGGCAAAATGACTGAGGCTTGATTCTGGAACCCTGTGGCCTGGCAAGTTGCCTTAGGTTTGATGGCAGAAACCTGTGGACTGGCAACATGACTGAGGTTTGATTGTGGAACCCTGTGAACGGGGAACATGACTGAGGCCTGATACTGGCACCCCGTGGCGTGGGAACATGACATTGGTTTGATTCTGGAGCCCTGCTTACTCGGAACATGATTGAGGTTTGATGGTGGTACCCTATGGCCTTGCAACATGACTGAAGTTTGATTCTGGATCCCTGTGGCCTGGGAACATGGCTGAGGCGTGATTCTTGAAAATTGTGGCCTGGGAACCTGACATCTGTTTAGATTGTGGAATACTGTGCCCCGGGAACGTGACTGAGCCTTGGTTCTGGAACCCTGTGTACTGGGAACATGACTGAGGTTTCATTCTGGAACCCTGTATCCTGGGAACATAACAGAGGATTGATTCTGGAACCCTGTGGCCTGGGAACATGACATCGGTTGATTCTGGAACCCTGAGGCCTGGGAATATGACATCTGTTTAGATTGTGGAATACTGTGCCCCGGGAACCTGACTGAGCCTTGGTTCTGTAACCCTGTGGACTGGGAACATGACTGAGGTTTTATTCTGGAAACCTGTAGCCTGTCAACATAACTGAGGATTGATTCTGGAACCCTGTGGCCTGGGAACATGAAATCGGTGGATTCTGGAACCCTGTGGCGTGGGAATATGAGAACGGTGTGATTCTGGAACCCTGTGGCCTGGGAACATGTCTGAAGTTTGATGGTGGAACCCTGTGGCCTGGGAACATGATTGAGGTTTGTTTCTGGAAGCCTGTTCCCTGGGAACATGACTGAGGTTTGATTCTGGACACCTGTGTCCTGGGATCATGACTGAGGTTTGATTGTTGAAACCTGTGGCCTGCGAACATGACTCAGGTTTGATTCTGGAACCATGTGTCCTGGGAATATGACTGAAGTTTGATTCTGGAAACCTTTGGCCTGGGAAAATGACTGAGTTTTCATTGTGGAAACATGGGGCCAGGGATCATGACTGAGGTTTGATCGTGGAACACTATGGCCTGGCAAAATGACTGAGGGTTGATTCTGGAACCCTGTGGCCTGGCAAGTTGACTGAGGTTTGATGGCTGAAACCTGTGGACTGGCAACATGACTGAGGTTTGATTGTGGAACCCTGTGGCCTGGGAAAATGACTTTGATTTTATTTCTGAAACCTGTGTCCAGGGAACATGACTGAGGTTTGATTCTGGAACCCTGTGTCCTGGGAACACGACTGAGGTTTGGTTCTGGAACCATGTGGTCTGGGAATATGACTGAAGCGTGATTCTTGAAAATTGTGGCCTGGGAACATGACATCTGTTTAGATTGTGGAATACTGTGCCCCGGGAACTTGACTGAGCCTTGGTTCTGGAACCCTGTTGACTGGGAACATGACTGAGGTTTTATTCTGGAACCCTGTAGCCTGGGAAGATGACATCGGTGGATTCTGGATCCCTGAGGCCTGGGAATATGAAAACGATTTGATCCTGGAACCCTGTGGCCTGGGAACATGCCTGAGGTTTGATGGTGGAAACCTGTGGCCTGGCAACATGACTGAGGTTTGTTTCTGGAAGCCTGTTCCCTGGGCACGTGACTGAGGTTTGATTCTGGACACCTGTGTCCTGGGAACATGACTGAGGTTTGATTGCTGAAACCTGTGGCCTGCGAACATGACTCAGGTTTGCTTCCAGAACCATGTGTCCTGGGAATATGACTGAGGTTTGATTCTGGAAACCTTTGGCCTGGGGAAATGACTGAGGTTTCATTGTGGAAACATGTGGCCTGGAATCATGACTGAGGTTTGATGGTGGAACACTATGGCCTGGCAAAATGACTGAGGCTTGATTCTGGAACCCTGTGGCCTGGCAAGTTGCCTTAGGTTTGATGGCAGAAACCTGTGGACTGGCAATATGACTGAGGTTTGATTGTGGAACCCTGTGAACGGGGAACATGACTGAGGCCTGATACTGGCACCTCGTGACGTGGGAACATGACATTGGTTTGATTCTGGAGCCCTGTTTACTCGGAACATGACTGAGGTTTGATGGTGGAACCCTGTGGCCTGGCAACATGATTGAGGTTTCAGAGTGGAACCCTCAGGCTTGGGAACATGAGTGAGGCTTGATGGTGGAAACCAGTGGCCTGGCAACATGACTGAGGTTTGATTGTGGAACCCTGTGGCTTGGCAAGATGACTTAGGTTTGATTGTGGAACACTCTGGCCTGGGAACATGACTGAGGCTTGATGGTGGAACCGTGGTCTGGCAACAGGACTGAGGTTTGATTGTGAAACCCTCTGGCCTGGGAATATGACTGAGGTTTAATTATGGAACCCTGTGGCCTGGGAACATGACTGGGATTTTATTTCTGAAACCTGTGTCCAGGGAACATGACTGAGGTTTTATTCTGGAACCCTGTGTCCTGGGAACACGACTGAGGTTTGATTCTGGAAACCATTGGCCTGGGAAGATGACTGTTGTTAGAGTGTGGAATCCTGTGGCCTGGGAACATGACATCGGTTTGGATTCTGGTACCCTGTTGCCTGGGAACATGAAATCGGTTTGATTCTGGAAACCTGTGGCCTGGGAATATGACTGAGGTTTGATGGTGGTACCCTATGGCCTGGCAACATTACTGAAGTTTGATTCTGGATCCCTGTGGCCTGGGAACATGACTGAGGCGTGATTTTTGAAAACTGTGGCCTGGGAATATGACATCTGTTTAGATTGTGGAATACTGCGCCCCGGGAACCTGACTGAGCCTTGGTTCTGGAACCCTGTGGACTGGGAACATGACTGAGGTTTTATTCTGGAACCCTGTAGCCTGGGAATATAACTGAGGATTATTTCTGGAACCCTGTGGCCAGGGAATATGAAATCGGTGGATTCTGGAATCTTGTGGCCTGGGAATATGAGAAGGGTTTGATTCTGGAACCCTGTGGCCTGGGAACATGTCTGAGGTTTGATGGTGGAAACCTGTGGCCTGGCAACATGACTGAGGTTTGATTCTCGAAGAATGTGACCAGGGAACATGATATCAGGTTTATTCTGGAAACCTGTGTACTGGGAACAAGACTGAGGTTTGATTCTGGAACCCTGTGGCCTGTGAACATGACTGAGGTTTGTTTCTGGAAGCCTGTTCCCTGGGAACATGACAGAGGTTTGATTCTGGACACCTGTGTCCTGGGATCATGACTGAGGTTTGATTTTTGAAACCTGTGGCCTGCGAACATGACTCAGGTTTGATTCCGGAACCATGTGTCCTTGGAATATGACTGAGGTTTGATTCTGGAAAACTTTGGCCTGGGAAAATGACTGAGGTTTCATTGTGGAAACATGGGGCCTGGGATAACGACTGAGGTTTGATGGTGGTACCCTATGGCCTGGCAACGTGACTGAAGTTTGATTCTGGATCCCTGTAGCCTGGGAAATTGCTGAGGCGTGATTCTTGAAAATTGTGGCCTGGGAACATGACATCTGTTTAGATTCTGGAATACTGTGCCCCGGGAACTTGACTGAGCCTTGGTTCTGGAACCCTGTGGACTGGGAACATGACTGAGGTTTTATTTTGGAACCCTGTAGCCTGGGAACATAACTGAGGATTGATTCTGGAACCCTGTGGCCTGGGAAAATGAAATCGGTGGATTCTGGAACCCTGTGTCCTGGGAATATGAGAACGGTTTGATTCTGGAACCCTGTGTCCTGGGAACATGTCTGAGGTTTGATGGTGGAACCCTGTGGCCTGGCAACATGATTGAGGTTTCAGAGTGGAACCCTCAGGCTTGGGAACATGAGTGAGGCTTGATGGTGGAAACCAGTGGCCTGGCAACATGACTGAGGTTTGGTGGTGGAACCCTGTGGCTTGGCAAGATGACTTAGGTTTGATTGTGGAACACTCTGGCCTGGGAACATGACTGAGGCTTGATGGTGGAACCGTGGTCTGGCAACAGGACTGAGGTTTGATTGTGGAACCCTCTGGCCTGGGAATATGACTAAGGTTTAATTGTGGAACCCTGTGGCCTGGGAACATGACTGGGATTTTATTTCTGAAACCTCTGTCCAGGGAACATGACTGAGGATTTACTCTGGAACCCTGTGTCCTGGGAACACGACTGAGGTTTTATTCTGGAAACCATTAGCCTGGGAAGATGACTGATGTTAGAGTGTGGAATCCTGTGGCCTGGGAACATGACATCGGTTTGGATATTGGTACCCTGTTGCCTGGGAACATGAAATCGGTTTGATTCTGGAAACCTGTGGCCTGGGAATATGACTGAGGTTTGATGGTGGTACCCTATGGCCTGGCAACATGACTGAAGTTTGATTCTGGATCCCTGTGGCCTGGGAACATGACTGAGGCGTGATTCTTGAAAACTGTGGCCTGGGAACATGATATCTGTTTATATTTTGGAATACTACGCCCCGGGAACCTGACGGAGCCTTGGTTCTGGAACCCTGTGGACTGGGAACATGACTGAGGTTTTATTCTGGAACCCTGTAGCCTGGGAATATAACAGAGGATTGACTCTGGAACCCTGTGGCCTGGGAACATGACATCGGTGGATTCTGGAACCCTGAGGCATGGGAACATGACATCTGTTTAGATTGTGGAATACTGTGCCCCGGGAACTTGACTGAGCCTTGGTTCTGGAACCCTGTGTACTGGGAACATGACTGAGGTTTTATTCTGGAACCCTGTAGCCTGGGAATATGACATCGGTGGATTCTGGATCCCTGAGGCCTGGGAATATGAAAACGGTTTGATTCTGGAACCCTGTGGCCTGGGAACATGCCTGAGGTTTGATGGTGGAAACCTGTGGCCTGGCAACATGACTGAGATTTGTTTCTGGAAGCCTGTTCCCTGGGCACATGACTGAGGTTTGATTCTGGACACCTGTGTCCTGGGAACATGACTGAGGTTTGATTGCTGAAACCTGTGGCCTGCGAACATGACTCAGGTTTGCTTCCGGAACCATGTGTCCTGGGAATATGACTGAGGTTTGATTCTGGAAACCTTTGGCCTGGGAAAATGACTGAGGTTTCATTGTGGAAACATGTGGCCTGGAATCATGACTGAGGTTTGATGGTGGAACACTATGGCCTGGCAAAATGACTGAGGCTTGATTCTGGGACCCTGTGGCCTGGCAAGTTGCCTTAGGTTTGATGGCAGAAACCTGTGGACTGGCAACATGACTGAGGTTTGATTGTGGAACCCTGTGAACGGGGAACATGACTGAGGTTTTATTCTGGAACCCTGTAGCCTGGGAACATAACAGAGGATTGATTCTGGAACCCTGTGGCCTGGGAACATGACATCGGTGGATTCTGGAACCCTGAGGCCTGGGAAAATGACATCTGTTTAGATTGTGGAATACTGTGCCCCGGGAACCTGACTGAGCATTGGTTCTGGAACCCTGTGGACTGGGAACATGACTGAGGATTGATTCTGGAACCCTGTGGCCAGGGAACATGAAATCGGTGGATTCTGGAACCCTGTGGCCTGGGAATATGAGAACGGTTTGATTCTGGAACCCTGTGGCCTGGGAGCATGTCTGAGGTTTGATGGTGGAAACCTGTGGCCTGGCAAATGACTGAGGTTTCAATCTGGAAGACTGTGACCAGGGAACATGATATCGGGTTGATTCTGGAAACCTGTGTCCTTGGAACAAGACTGAGGTTTGATTCTGGAACCCTGAGGCCTGGGAACATGACTGAGGTTTGTTTCTGGAAGCCTGTTCCCTGGGATCATGACTGAGGTTTGATTCTGGACAGCTGTGTCCTGGGATCATGACTGAGGTTTGATTGTTGAAACATGTGGCCTGCTAACATGACTCAGGTTTGATTCTGGAACCATGTGTCCTGGGAATTTGACTGAGGTTTGATGCTGGAAACCTTTGCCCTGGGAAAATGACTGAGGTTTCATTGTGGAAACATGGGGCCTGGGATCATGACTGAGGTTTGATGCTGGAACACTATGGCCTGGCAAAATGACTGAGGCTTGATTCTGGAACCCTGTGGCCTGGCAAGTTGACTGAGGTTTGATGGCAGAAACCTGTGGACTGGCAACATGACTGAGGTTTGATTGTGGAACCCTGTGGCCTGGGAACATGACTGGGATTTTATTTCTGAAACCTGTGTCCAGGGAACATGACTGAGGTTTGATTCTGGAACCCTGTGTCCTGGGAACACGACTGAGGTTTGATTCTGGAACCATGTGGCCTGGGAATATGACTGAGGTTTGATTCTGGATACCATTGGCCTGGGAAGATGACTGATGTTAAAGTGTGGAATCCTGTGGCCTGGGAACATGACATCGGTTTGGACTCTGGTACCCTGTTGCCTGGGAACATGAAATCGGTTTGATTCTGGAAACCTGTGGCCTGGGAATATGACTGAGGTTTGATGGTGGTACCCTATGGCCTGGCAACATGACTGAAGTTTGATTCTGGATCCCTGTGGCCTGGACACATGGCTGAGGCGTGATTCTTGAAAATTGTGGCCTGGGAACATGACATCTGTTTATATTGTGGAATACTGTGTCCCGGGAACTTGACTGAGCCTTGGTTCTGGAACCCTGTGGACTGGGAACATGACTGAGGTTTTATTCTGGAACCCTGTAGCCTGGGAATATGACATCGGTGGATTCTGGATCCCTGAGGCCTGGGAATATGAAAACGGTTTGATTCTGGAATCCTGTGGCCTGGGAACATGCGTGAGGTTTGATGGTGGAAACCTGTGGGCTGGCAACATGACTGAGGTTTGTTTCTGGAAGCCTGTTCCCTGGGCACATGACTGAGATTTGATTCTGGACACCTGTGTCCTGGGAACATGACTGAGATTTGATTGCTGAAACCTGTGGCCTGCGAACATGACTCAGGTTTGCTTCCGGAACCATGTGTCCTGGGAATATGACTGAGGTTTGATTCTGGAAACCTTTGGCCTGGGGAAATGACTGAGGTTTCATTGTGGAAACATGTGGCCTGGGAAAATGACTGAGGTTTCATTGTGGAAACATGTGGCCTGGAATCATGACTGAGGTTTGATGGTGGAACACTATGGCCTGGCAAAATGACTGAGGCTTGATTCTGGAACCCTGTGGCCTGGCAAGTTGCCTTAGGTTTGATGGCAGAAACCTGTGGACTGGCAACATGACTGAGGTTTGATTGTGGAACCCTGTCAACGGGGAACATGACTGAGGCCTGATACTGGCACCCCGTGGCGTGGGAACATGACATTGGTTTGATTCTTGAGCCCTGCTTACTCGGAACATGATTGAGGTTTGATGGTGGAACCCTGTGGCCTGGCAACATGATTGAGGTTTCAGAGTGGAACCCTCAGGCTTGGGAACATGAGTGAGGCTTGATGGTGGAAACCTGTGGCCTGGCAACATGACTGAGGTTTGTTTCTGGAAGCCTGTTCCCTTGGCACATGACTGAGGTTTGATTCTGGACACCTGTGTCCTGGGAACATGACTGATGTTTGATTGCTGAAATCTGTGGCCTGCGAACATGACTCAGGTTTGCTTCCGGAACCATGTGTCCTGGGAATATGACTGAGGTTTGATTCTGGAAACCTTTGGCCTGGGAAAATGACTGAGGTTTCATTGTGGAAACATGTTGCCTGGAATCATGACTGAGGTTTGATGGTGGAACACTATGGCCTGGCAAAATGACTGAGGCTTGATTCTGGAATCCTGTGGCCTGGCAAGATGCCTTAGGTTTGAGGGGAGAAACCTGTGGACTGGCAACATGACTGAGGTTTGATTGTGGAACCCTGTGAACGGGGAACATGACTGAGGCCTGATACTGGCACACCGTATCGTGGGAACATGACATTGATTTGATTCTGGAGACCTGTTTACTCGGAACATGACTGAGGTTTGATGGTGGAACCCTGTGGCTTGGCAAGATGACTTAGGTTTGACTGTGGAACACTCTGGCCTGGGAATATGACTGAGGCTTGATGGTGGAACCGTGGTCTGGCAACAGGACTGAGGTTTGATTGTGGAACCCTCTGGCCTGGGAATATGACTGAGGTTTAATTGTGGAACCCTGTGGCCTGGGAACATGACTGGGATTTTATTTCTGAAACCTGTGTCCAGGGAACATGACTGAGGTTTTATTCTGGAACCCTGTGTCCTGGGAACACGACTGAGGTTTGATTCTGGAAACCATTGGCCTGGGAAGATGACTGATGTTAGAGTGTGGAATCCTGTGGCCTGGGAACATGACATCGGTTTGGATTCTGGTACCCTGTTGCCTGGGAACATGAAATCGGTTTGATTCCGGAAACCTGTGGCCTGGGAATATGACTGAGGTTTGATGGTGGTACCCTATGGCCTGGCAACATGACTGAAGTTTGATTCTGGATCCCTGTGGCCTGGGAACATGACTGAGGCGTGATTCTTGAAAACTGTGGCCTGGGAACATAACATCTGTTTAGATTTTGGAATACTGTGCCCCGGGAACCTGAATGAGCCTTGGTTCTGGAACCCTGTGGACTGGGAACATGACTGAGGTTTTATTCTGGAACCCTGTATCCTGGGAATATAACAAAGGATTGATTCTGGAACCTTGTGGCCTGGGAACATGACATCGCTGGATTCTGGAACCCTGAGGCCTGGGAACATGACATCTGTTTAGATTGTGGAATACTGTGCCCCGGGAACCTGACTGAGCCTTGGTTCTGGAACCCTGTGGACTGGGAACATGACTGAGGTTTTATTCTGGAACCCTGTAGCCTGGGAATATGACATCGGTGGATTCTGGATCCCTGAGGCCTGGGAATATGAAAACGGTTTGATTCTGGAACCCTGTGGCCTGGGAACATGCGTGAGGTTTGATGGTGGAAACCTGTGGGCTGGCAACATGACTGAGGTTTGTTTCTGGAAGCCTGTTCCCTGGGCACATGACTGAGGTTTGATTCTGGACACCTGTGTCCTGGGAACATGACTGAGATTTGATTGCTGAAACCTGTCGCTTGCGAACATGACTCAGGTTTGCTTCAGGAACCATGTGTCCTGGGAATATGACTGAGGTGTGATTCTGGAAACCTTTGGCCTGGGGAAATGACTGAGGTTTCATTGTGGAAACATGTGGCCTGGGAAAATGACTGAGGTTTCATTGTGGAAACATGTGGCCTGGGATCATGACTGAGGTTTGATGGTGGAACACTATGGCCTGGCAAAATGACTGAGGCTTGATTCTGGAACCCTGTGGCCTGGCACGTTGCCTTAGGTTTGATGGCAGAAACCTGTGGACTGGCAACATGACTGAGGTTTGATTGTGGAACCCTGTGAACGGGGAACATGACTGAGGCCTGATACTGGCACCCCGTGGCGTGGGAACATGACATTGGTTTGATTCTGGAGCCCTGTTTACTCGGAACATGACTGAGGTTTGATGGTGGAACCCTGTGGCCAGGGAACATGAAATCGGTGGATTCTGGAACCCTGTGGCCTGGGAATATGAGAACGGTTTGATTCTGGAACCCTGTGGCCTGGGAACATGTCTGAGGTTTGATGGTGGAAACCTGTGGCCTGGCAACATGACTGAGGTTTGATTCTGGAAGAATGTGACCAGGGAACATGATATCGGGTTTATTCTGGAAACCTGTGTTCTGGGAACAAGACTGAGGTTTGATTCTGGAACCCTGTGGCCTGGGAACATGACTGAGGTTTGTTTCTGGAAGCCTGTTCCCTGGGAACATGACTGAGGTTTGATTCTGGACACCTGTGTCCTGGGATCATGACTGAGGTTTGATTGTTGAAACCTGTGGCCTGCGAACATGACTCAGGTTTGATTCTGGAACCATGTGTCCTTGGAATATGACTGAGGTTTGATTCTGGAAACCTTTGGCCTGGGAGAATGACTGAGGTTTCATTGTGGAAACATGGGCCCTGGGATCATGACTGAGGTTTGATGGTGGTACCCTATGGCCTGGCAACATGATTGAAGTTTGATTCTGGATCCCTGTGGCCTGGGAACATGGCTGAGGCGTGATTCTTGAAAATTGTGGCCTGGGAATATGATATCTGTTTAGATAGTGGAATACTGTGCCCCGGGAACTTGACTGAGCCTTGGTTCTGGAACCCTGTGGACTGGGAACATGACTGAGGTTTTATTTTGGAAACCTGTAGCCTGGGAATATGACATCGGTGGATTCTGGATCCCTGAGTCCTGGGAATATGAAAACGGTTTGATTCTGGAACCCTGTTCTCTGGGAACATGACTGAGGTTTGATTCTGGACACCTGTGTCCTGGGAACAAGACTGAGGTTTGATTGTTGAAACCTGTGGCCTGCGAACATGACTCAGGTTTGATTCTGGAACCATGTGTCCTGGGAATATGACTGAGGTTTGATTCTGGAAACCTTTGGCCTGGGAAAATGACTGAGGTTTCATTGTGGAAACATGGGGCCTGGGATCATGACTGAGGTTTGATGGTGGAACACTATGGCCTGGCAAAATGACTGAGGCTTGATTCTGGGACCCTGTGGCCTGGCAAGTTGCCTTAGGTTTGATGGCAGAAACCTGTGGACTGGCAACATGACTGAGGTTTGATTGTGGAACCCTGTGAACGGGGAACATGACTGAGGCCTGATACTGGCACCCCGTGGCGTGGGAACATGACATTGGTTTGATTTTGGAGCCCTGTTTACTCGGAACGTGACTGAGGTTTGATGGTGGAACCCTGTGGCCTGGCAACATGATTGAGGTTTCAGAGTGGAACCCTAAGGCTTGGGAACATGAGTGAGGTTTGATGGTGGAAACCTGTGGGCTGGCAACATGACTGAGGTTTGTTTCTGGAAGCCTGTTCCCTGGGCACATGACTGAGATTTGATTCTGGACACCTGTGTCCTGGGAACATGACTGAGATTTGATTGCTGAAACCTGTGGCCTGCGAACATGACTCAGGTTTGCTTCCGGAACCATGTGTCCTGGGAATATGACTGAGGTTTGATTCTGGAAACATTTGGCCTGGGGAAATGACTGAGGTTTCATTGTGGAAACATGTGGCCTGGGAAAATGACTGAGGTTTCATTGTGGAAACATGTGGCCTGGAATCATGACTGAGGTTTGATGGTGGAACACTATGGCCTGGCAAAATGACTGAGGCTTGATTCTGGAACCCTGTGGCCTGGCAAGTTGCCTTAGGTTTGATGGCAGAAACCTGTGGACTGGCAACATGACTGAGGTTTGATTGTGGAACCCTGTCAACGGGGAACATGACTGAGGCCTGATACTGGCACCCCGTGGCGTGGGAACATGACATTGGTTTGATTCTTGAGCCCTGCTTACTCGGAACATGATTGAGGTTTGATGGTGGAACCCTGTGGCCTGGCAACATGATTGAGGTTTCAGAGTGGAACCCTCAGGCTTGGGAACATGAGTGAGGCTTGATGGTGGAAACCTGTGGCCTGGCAAGATGACTTAGGTTTGATTGTGGAACACTCTGGCCTGGGAATATGACTGAGGCTTGATGGTGGAACCGTGGTCTGGCAACAGGACTGAGGTTTGATTGTGGAACCCTCTGGCCTGGGAATATGACTGAGGTTTAATTGTGGAACCCTGTGGCCTGGGAACATGACTGGGATTTTATTTCTGAAACCTGTGTCCAGGGAACATGACTGAGGTTTTATTCTGGAACCCTGTGTCCTGGGAACACGACTGAGGTTTGATTCTGGAAACCATTGGCCTGGGAAGATGACTGATGTTAGAGTGTGGAATCCTGTGGCCTGGGAACATGACATCGGTTTGGATTCTGGTACCCTGTTGCCTGGGAACATGAAATCGGTTTGATTCCGGAAACCTGTGGCCTGGGAATATGACTGAGGTTTGATGGTGGTACCCTATGGCCTGGCAACATGACTGAAGTTTGATTCTGGATCCCTGTGGCCTGGGAACATGACTGAGGCGTGATTCTTGAAAACTGTGGCCTGGGAACATGACATCTGTTTAGATTTTGGAATACTGTGCCCCGGGAACCTGAATGAGCCTTGGTTCTGGAACCCTGTGGACTGGGAACATGACTGAGGTTTTATTCTGGAACCCTGTATCCTGGGAATATAACAAAGGATTGATTTTGGAACCTTGTGGCCTGGGAACATGACATCGCTGGATTCTGGAACCCTGAGGCCTGGGAACATGACATCTGTTTAGATTGTGGAATACTGTGCCCCGGGAACCTGACTGAGCCTAGGTTCTGGAACCCTGTGGACTGGGAACATGACTGAGGTTTTATTCTGGAACCCTGTAGCCTGGGAATATGACATCGGTGGATTCTGGATCCCTGAGGCCTGGGAATATGAAAACGGTTTGATTCTGGAACCCTGTGGCCTGGGAACATGCGTGAGGTTTGATGGTGGAAACCTGTGGGCTGGCAACATGACTGAGGTTTGATTCTGGAAACCTTTGGCCTGGGGAAATGACTGAGGTTTCATTGTGGAAACATGTGGCCTGGGAAAATGACTGAGGTTTCATTGTGGAAACATGTGGCCTGGGATCATGACTGAGGTTTGATGGTGGAACACTATGGCCTGGCAAAATGACTGAGGCTTGATTCTGGAACCCTGTGGCCTGGCACGTTGCCTTAGGTTTGATGGCAGAAACCTGTGGACTGGCAACATGACTGAGGTTTGATTGTGGAACCCTGTGAACGGGGAACATGACTGAGGCCTGATACTGGCACCCCGTGGCGTGGGAACATGACATTGGTTTGATTCTGGAGCCCTGTTTACTCGGAACATGACTGAGGTTTGATGGTGGAACCCTGAGGCCAGGGAACATGAAATCGGTGGATTCTGGAACCCTGTGGCCTGGGAATATGAGAACGGTTTGATTCTGGAACCCTGTGGCCTGGGAACATGTCTGAGGTTTGATGGTGGAAACCTGTGGCCTGGCAACATGACTGAGGTTTGATTCTGGAAGAATGTGACCAGGGAACATGATATCGGGTTTATTCTGGAAACCTGTGTCCTGGGAACAAGACTGAGGTTTGATTCTGGAACCCTGTGGCCTGGGAACATGACTGAGGTTTGTTTCTGGAAGCCTGTTCCCTGGGAACATGACTGAGGTTTGATTCTGGACACCTGTGTCCTGGGATCATGACTGAGGTTTGATTGTTGAAACCTGTGGCCTGCGAACATGACTCAGGTTTGATTCTGGAACCGTGTGTCCTTGGAATATGACTGAGGTTTGATTCTGGAAACCTTTGGCCTGGGAGAATGACTGAGGTTTCATTGTGGAAACATGGGCCCTGGGATCATGACTGAGGTTTGATGGTGGTACCCTATGGCCTGGCAACATGATTGAAGTTTGATTCTGGATCCCTGTGGCCTGGGAACATGGCTGAGGCGTGATTCTTGAAAATTGTGGCCTGGGAATATGATATCTGTTTAGATTGTGGAATACTGTGCCCCGGGAAATTGACTGAGCCTTGGTTCTGGAACCCTGTGGACTGGGAACATGACTGAGGTTTTATTTTGAAACCCTGTAGCCTGGGAATATGACATCGGTGGATTCTGGATCCCTGAGTCCTGGGAATATGAAAACGGTTTGATTCTGGAACCCTGTTCTCTGGGAACATGACTGAGGTTTGATTCTGGACACCTGTGTCCTGGGAACAAGACTGAGGTTTGATTGTTGAAACCTGTGGCCTGCGAACATGACTCAGGTTTGATTCTGGAACCATGTGTCCTGGGAATATGACTGAGGTTTGATTCTGGAAACCTTTGGCCTGGGAAAATGACTGAGGTTTCATTGTGGAAACATGGGGCCTGGGATCATGACTGAGGTTTGATGGTGGAACAGTATGGCCTGGCAAAATGACTGAGGCTTGATTCTGGGACCCTGTGGCCTGGCAAGTTGCCTTAGGTTTGATGGCAGAAACCTGTGGACTGGCAACATGATTGAGGTTTGATTGTGGAACCCTGTGAACGGGGAACATGACTGAGGCCTGATACTGGCACCCCGTGGCGTGGGAACATGACATTGGTTTGATTTTGGAGGCCTGTTTACTCGGAACGTGACTGAGGTTTGATGGTGGAACCCTGTGGCCTGGCAACATGATTGAGGTTTCAGAGTGGAACCCTAAGGCTTGGGAACATGAGTGAGGCTTGATGGTGGAAACCAGTGGCCTGGCAACATGACTGAGGTTTGATGGTGGAACCCTGTGGCTTGGCAAGATGACTTAGGTTTGATTGTGGAACACTCTGGCCTGGGAACATGACTGAGGCTTGATGGTGGAACCGTGGTCTGGCAACAGGACTGAGGTTTGATTGTGGAACCCTCTGGCCTGGGAATATGACTGAGGTTTAATTGTGGAACCCTGTGGCCTGGGAACATGACTGGGATTTTATTTCTGAAACCTGTGTCCAGGGAATATGACTGAGGTTTTATTCTGGAACCCTGTGTCCTGGGAACACGACTGAGGTTTGATTCTGGAAACCATTGGCCTGGGAAGATGACTGATGTTAGACTGTGGAATCCTGTGGCCTGGGAACATGACATCGGTTTGGATTCTGGTACCCTGTTGCCTGGGAACATGAAATCGGTTTGATTCTGGAAACCTGTGGCCTGGGAATATGACTGAGGTTTGATGGTGGTACCCTATGGCCTGGCAACATGACTGAAGTTTGGTTCTGGATCCCTGTGGCCTGGGAACATGACTGAGGCGTGATTCTTGAAAACTGTGGCCTGGGAACATGACATCTGTTTAGATTTTGGAATACTACGCCCCGGGAACCTGACGGAGCCTTGGTTCTGGAACCCTGTGGACTGGGAACATGACATCGGTGGATTCTGGAACCCTGAGGCCTGGGAAAATGACATCTGTTTAGATTGTGGAATACTGTGCCCCGGGATCCTGACTGAGCCTTGGTTCTGGAACCCTGTGGACTGGGAACATGACTGAGGTTTTATTCTGGAACCCTGTAGCCTGGGAACATAACTGAGGATTGATTCTGGAACCCTGTGGCCAGGGAACATGAAATCGGTGGATTCTGGAACCCTGTGGCCTGGGAATATGAGAACGGTTTGATTCTGGAACCCTGTGGCCTGGGAACATGTCTGAGGATTTATTCTGGAACCCTGTAGCCTGGGAACATAACAAAGGATTTATTCTGGAACCTTGTGGCCTGGGAACATGACATCGGTGGATTCTGGAACCCTGAGGCCTGGGAACATGACATCTGTTTAGATTGTGGAATACTGTGCCCCGGGAACCTGACTGAGCCTTGGTTCTGGAACCCTGTGGACTGGGAACAAGACTGAGGTTTGATTCTGGAACCCTGTGTCCTGGGAACATGACTGGGATTTTATTTCTGAAACCTGTTTCCAGGGAACATGACTGAGGTTTTATTCTGGAACCCTGTGTCCTGGGAACACAACTGAGGTTTGATTCTGGAACCATGTGGCCTGGGAATATGACTGAGGTTTGATTCTGGAAACCATTGGCCTGGGAAGATGACTGATGTTAGAGTGTGGAATCCTGTGGCCTGGGAACATGACATCGGTTTGGATTCTGATACCCTGTTGCCTGAGAACATGAAATCGGTTTGATTCTGGAAACCTGTGGCCTGGGAATATGACTGAGGTTTGATGGTGGTACCCTATGGCCTGGAAACATGACTGAAGTTTGATTCTGGATCCCTGTGGCCTGGGAACATGGCTGAGGCGTGATTCTTGAAAACTGTGGCCTGGGAACATGACATCTGTTTAGATTGTGGAATACTGTGCCCCGGGAACCTGACTGAGCCTTGGTTCTGGAACCCTGTGGACTGGGAACATGACTGAGGTTTTATTCTGGAACCCTGTAGCCTGGGAACATAACTGAGGATTGATTCTGGAGCCCTGTGGCCAGGGAACATGAAATCGGTGGATTCTGGAACCCTGTGGCCTGGGAATATGAGAACGGTTTGATTCTGGAACCCTGTGGCCTGGGAACATGTCTGAGGTTTGATGGTGGAAACCTGTGGCCTGGCAACATGACTGAGGTTTGATTCTGGAAGAATGTGACCAGGGAACATGATATCGGGTTTATTCTGGAAACCTGTGTCCTGGGAACAAGACTGAGGTTTGATTCTGGAACCCTGTGGCCTGGGAACATGACTGAGGTTTGATTCTGGACACCTGTGTCCTGGGATCATGACTGAGGTTTGATTGTTGAAACCTGTGGCCTGCGAACATGACTCAGGTTTGATTCTGGAACAATGTGTCCTTGGAATATGACTGAGGTTTGATTCTGGAAACCTTTGGCCTGGGAGAATGACTGAGGTTTCATTGTGGAAACATGGGCCCTGGGATCATGACTGAGGTTTGATGGTGGTACCCTATGGCCTGGCAACATGATTGAAGTTTGATTCTGGATCCCTGTGCCTGGGAACATGGCTGAGGCGTGATTCTTGAAAATTGTGGCCTGGGAATATGATATCTGTTTAGATTGTGGAATACTGTGCCCCGGGAACTTGACTGAGCCTTGGTTCTGGAACCCTGTGGACTGGGAACATGACTGAGGTTTTATTTTGGAACCCTGTAGCCTGGGAATATGACATCGGTGGATTCTGGATCCCTGAGTCCTGGGAATATGAAAACGGTTTGATTCTGGAACCCTGTGGCCTGGGAAGATGCCTGAGGTTTGATGGTGGAAACCTGTGGCCTGGCAACATGACTGAGGTTTGTTTCTGGAAGCCTGTTCCCTGGGCACATGACTGAGGTTTGATTCTGGACACCTGTGTCCTGGGAACATGACTGAGGTTTGATTGCTGAAACCTGTGGCCTGCGAACATGACTCAGGTTTGCTTCCGGAACCATGTGTCCTGGGAATATGACTGAGGTTGGATTCTGGAAACCTTTGGCCTGGGAAAATGACTGAGGTTTCATTGTGGAAACATGTGGCCTGGAATCATGACTGAGGTTTGATGGTGGAACACTATGGCCTGGCAAAATGACTGAGGCTTGATTATGGAACCCTGTGCCCTGGCAAGTTGCCTTAGGTTTGATGGCAGAAACCTGTGGACTGGCAACATGACTGAGGTTTGATTGTGGAACCCTGTGAACGGGGAACATGACTGAGGCCTGATACTGGCACCCCGTGGCGTGGGAACATGACATTGGTTTGATTTTGGAGCTCTGTTTACTCGGAACATGACTGAGGTTTGATGGTGGAACCCTGTGGCCTGGCAACATGATTGAGGTTTCAGAGTGGAACCCTCAGGCTTGGGAACATGAGTGAGGCTTGATGGTGGAAACCAGTGGCCTGGCAACATGACTGAGGTTTGATGGTGGAAACCTGTGGCTTGGCAAGATGACTTAGGTTTGATTGTGGAACACTCTGGCCTGGGAACATGACTGAGGCTTGATGGTGGAACCGTGGTCTGGCAACAGGACTGAGGTTTGATTGTGGAACCCTCTGGCCTGGGAATATGACTGAGGTTTAATTGTGGAACCCTGTGGCCTGGGAACATGACTGGGATTATATTTCTGAAACCTGTGTCCAGGGAACATGACTGAGCTTTTATTCTGGAACCCTGTGTCCTGGAAACACGACTGAGGTTTGATTCTGGAAACCATTGGCCTGGGAAGATGACTGATGTTAGAGTCTGGAATCCTGTGGCCTGGGAACATGACATCGGTTTGGATTCTGGTACCCTGTTGCCTGGGAACATGAAATCGGTTTGATTCTGGAAACCTGTTGCCTGGGAATATGACTGAGGTTTGATGGTGGTACCCTATGGCCTGGCAACATGACTGAAGTTTGATTCTGGATCCCTGTGGCCTGGGAACATGACTGAGGCGTGATTCTTGAAAACTGTGGCCAGGGAACATGACATCTGTTTAGATTTTGGAATACTACGCCCCGGGAACCTGACGGAGCCTTGGTTCTGGAACCCTGTGGACTGGGAACATGACTGAGGTTTTATTCTGGAACCCTGTAGCCTGGGAACATAACAGAGGATTGATTCTGGAACCCTGTGGCCTGGGAACATGACATCGGTGGATTCTGGAACCCTGAGGCCTGGGAAAATGACATCTTTTAGACTGTGGAATACTCTGCCCCGGGAACCTGACTGAGCCTTGGTTCTGGAACCCTGTGGACTGGGAACATGACTGAGGTTTTATTCTGGAACCCTGTAGCCTGGGAACATAACTGAGGATTGATTCTGGAACCCTGTGGCCAGGGAACATGAAATCGGTGGATTCTGGAACCCTGTGGCCTGGGAATATGAGAACGGTTTGATTCTGGAACCCTGTGGCCTGGGAACATGTCTGAGGTTTGATGGTGGAAACCTGTGGCCTGGCAACATGACTGAGGTTTGATTCTGGAAGAATGTGACCAAGGAACATGATATCGGGTTTATTCTGGAAACCTGTGTCCTGGGAACAAGACTGAGGTTTGATTCTGGAACCCTGTGGCCTGGGAACATGACTGAGGTTTTATTCTGGAACCCTGTAAATTGGGAACATAACTGCGGATTGATTCCGGAACCCTGTGGCCAGGGAACATGAAATCGGTGGATTCTGGAACCCTGTGGCCTGGGAATATGAGAACGGTTTGATTCTGGAAACCTGTGGCCTGGGAACATGTCTGAGGTTTTATTCTGGAACCCTGTAGCCTGGGAACATAACAAAGGATTTATTCTGGAACCTTGTGGCCTGGGAACATGACATCGGTGGATTCTGGAACCCTGAGGCCTGGGAACATGACATGTGTTTAGAATGTGGAATATTGTGCCCCGGGAACCTGACTGAGCCTTGGTTCTGGAACCCTGTGGACTGGGAACATGACTGAGGATTTATTCTGGAAACCTGTAGCCTGGGAACATAACTGAGGATTGATTCTGGAACCCTGTGGCCTGGGAATATGCCAGAGGTTTGATGGTGGAAACCTGTGGCCTGGGAATATGACTGAGGTTTGATGGTGGTACCCTATGGCCTGGCAACATGACTGAAGTTTGATTCTGGATCCCTGTGGCCTGGGAACATGACTGAGGCGTGATTCTCGAAAACTGTGGCCTGGGAACATAACATCTGTTTAGATTTTGGAATACTGTGCCCCTGGAACCTGAATGAGCCTTGGTTCTGGAACCCTGTGGACTGGGAACATGACTGAGGTTTTATTCTGGAACCCTGTATCCTGGGAATATAACAAAGGATTGATTCTGGAACCTTGTGGCCTGGGAACATGACATCGCTGGATTCTGGAACCCTGAGGCCTGGGAACATGACATCTGTTTAGATTGTGGAATACTGTGCCCCGGGAACCTGACTGAGCCTTGGTTCTGGAACCCTGTGGACTGGGAACATGACTGAGGTTTTATTCTGGAACCCTGTAGCCTGGGAATATGACATCGGTGGATTCTGGATCCCTGAGGCCTGGGAATATGAAAACGGTTTGATTCTGGAACCCTGTGGCCTGGGAACATGCGTGAGGTTTGATGGTGGAAACCTGTGGGCTGGCAACATGACTGAGGTTTGTTTCTGGAAGCCTGTTCCCTGGGCACATGACTGAGGTTTGATTCTGGACACCTGTGTCCTGGGAACATGACTGAGATTTGATTGCTGAAACCTGTCGCCTGCGAACATGACTCAGGTTTGCTTCAGGAACCATGTGTCCTGGGAATATGACTGAGGTTTGATTCTGGAAACCTTTGGCCTGGGGAAATGACTGAGGTTTCATTGTGGAAACATGTGGCCTGGGAAAATGACTGAGGTTTCATTGTGGAAACATGTGGCCTGGGATCATGACTGAGGTTTGATGGTGGAACACTATGGCCTGGCAAAATGACTGAGGCTTGATTCTGGAACCCTGTGGCCTGGCACGTTGCCTTAGGTTTGATGGCAGAAACCTGTGGACTGGCAACATGACTGAGGTTTGATTGTGGAACCCTGTGAACGGGGAACATGACTGAGGCCTGATACTGGCACCCCGTGGCGTGCGAACATGACATTGGTTTGATTCTGGAGCCCTGTTTACTCGGAACATGACTGAGGTTTGATGGTTGAACCCTGTGGCCTGGCAACATGATTGAGGTTTCAGAGTGGAACCCTCAGGCTTGGGAACATGAGTGAGGCTTGATGGTGGAAACCAGTGGCCTGGCAACATGACTGAGGTTTGATGGTGGAAACCTGTGGCTTGGCAAGATGACTTAGGTTTGATTGGGGAACACTCTGGCCTGGGAACATGACTGAGGCTTGATGGTGGAACCGTGGTCTGGCAACAGGACTGAGGTTTGATTGTGGAACCCTCTGGCCTGGGAATATGACTGAGGTTTAATTGTGGAACCCTGTGGCCTGGGAACATGACTGGGATTTTATTTCTGAAACCTGTGTCCAGGGAACATGACTGAGCTTTTATTCTGGAACGCTGTGTCCTGGGAACACGACTGAGGTTTGATTCTTGAAACCATTGGCCTGGGAAGATGACTGATGTTAGAGTGTGGAATCCTGTGGCCTGGGAACATGACATCGGTTTGGATTCTGGTACCCTGTTGCCAGGGAACATGAAATCGGTTTGATTCTGGAAACCTGTGGCTTGGGAATATGACTGAGGTTTGATGGTGGAACCCTGTGGCCTGGCACCATGATTGAGGTTTCAGAGTGGAACCCTCAGGCTTGGGAACATGAGTGAGGCTTGATGGTGGAAACCAGTGGCCTGGCAACATGACTGAGGTTTGATGGTGGAACCCTGTGGCTTGGCAAGATGACTTAGGTTTGATTGTGGAACACTCTGGCCTGGGAACATGACTGAGGCTTGATGGTGGAACCGTGGTCTGGCAACAAGACTGAGGTTTGATTGTGGAACCCTCTGGCCTGGGAATATGAGTGAGGTTTAATTGTGGAACCCTGTGGCCTGGGAACATGACTGGGATTTTATTTCTGAAACCTGTGTCCAGGGAACATGACTGAGGTTTTATTCTGGAACCCTGTGTCCTGGGAACACGACTGAGGTTTGATTTTGGAAACCATTGGCCTGGGAAGATGACTGATGTTAGAGTGTGGAATCCTGTGGCCTGGGAACATGACATCGGTTTGGATTCTGGTACCCTGTTGCCTGGGAACATGAAATCGGTTTGATTCTGGAAACCTGTGGCCTGGGAATATGACTGATGTTTGATGGTGGTACCCTATGGCCTGGCAACATGACTGAAGTTTGATTCTGGATCCCTGTGACCTGGGAACATGACTGAGGCGTGATTCTTGAAAACTGTGGCCTGGGAACATGACATCTGTTTAGATTTTGGAATACTGCGCCCCGGGAACCTGACTGAGCCTTGGTTCTGGAACCCTGTGGACTGGGAACATGACTGAGGTTTCATTCTGGAACCCTGTAGCCTGGGAACATAACAGAGGATTGATTCTGGACCCCTGTGGCCTGGGAACCTGACATCGGTGGATTCTGGAACCCTGAGGCCTGGGAAAATGACATCTGTTTAGATTGTGGAATACTGTGCCCCGGGAACCTGACTGAGCCTTGGTTCTGGAACCCTGTGGACTGGGAACATGACTGAGGTTTTATTCTGGAACCCTGCAGCCTGGGAACATAACTGAGGATTGATTCTGGAACCCTGTGGCCAGGGAACATGAAATCGGTGGATTCTGGAAACCTGTGGCCTGGGAATATGAGAACGGTTTGATTCTGGAACCCTGTGGCCTGGGAACATGTCTGAGGTTTGATGGTGGAAACCTGTGGCCTGGCAACATGACTGAGGTTTGATTCTGGAAGAATGTGACCAGGGAACATGATATCGGGTTTATTCTGGAAACCTGTGTCCTGGGAACAAGACTGAGGTTTGATTCTGGAACCCTGTGGCCTGGGAACATGACTGAGGTTTGTTTCTGGAAGCCTGTTCCCTGGGAACATGACTGAGGTTTGATTCTGGACACCTGTGTCCTGGGATCATGACTGAGGTTTGATTGTTGAAACCTGTGGCCTGCGAACATGACTCAGGTTTGATTCTGGAACCATGTGTCCTTGGAATATGACTGAGGTTTGATTCTGGAAACCTTTGGCCTGGGAGAATGACTGAGGTTTCATTGTGGAAACATGGGCCCTGGGATCATGACTGAGGTTTGATGGTGGTACCCTATGGCCTGGCAACATGATTGAAGTTTGATTCTGGATCCCTGTGCCTGGGAACATGGCTGAGGCGTGATTCTTGAAAATTGTGGCCTGGGAATATGATATCTGTTTAGATTGTGGAATACTGTGCCCCGGGAATTTGACTGAGCCTTGGTTCTGGAACCCTGTGGACTGGGAACATGACTGAGGTTTTATTTTGGAACCCTGTAACCTGGGAATATGACATCGGTGGATTCTGGATCCCTGAGTCCTGGGAATATGAAAACGGTTTGATTCTGGAACCCTGTGGCCTGGGAAGATGCCTGAGGTTTGATGGTGGAAACCTGTGGCCTGGCAACATGACTGAAGTTTGTTTCTGGAAGCCTGTTCCCTGGGCACATGACTGAGGTTTCATTCTGGACACCTGTGTCCTGGGAACATGACTGAGGTTTGATTGCTGAAACCTGTGGCCTGCGAACATGACTCAGGTTTGCTTCCAGAACCATGTGTCCTGGGAATGTGACTGAGGTTTGATTCTGGAAATCTTTGGCCTGGGAAAATGACTGAGGTTTCATTGTGGAACCCTGTGGCCTGGGAACATGACTGGGATTTTATTTCTGAAACCTGTGTCCAGGGAACATGACTGAGGTTTTATTCTGGAACCCTGTGTCCTGGGAAGAAGACTGAGGTTTGATTCTGGAAACTATTGGCCTGGGAAGATGACTGATGTTAGAGTGTGGAATCCTGTGGCCTGGGAACATGACATGGGTTTGGATTCTGGTAACCTGTTGCCTGGGAACATGAAATCGGTTTGATTTTGGAAACCTGTGGCCTGGGAATATGACTGAGGTTTGATGGTGGTACCCTATGGCCTGGCAACATGACTGAAGTTTGATTCTGGATCCCTGTGGCCTGGGAACATGACTGACGTGTGATTCTTGAAAACTGTGGCCTGGGAACATGACATCTGTTTAGATTTTGGAATACTGCGCCCCGGGAACCTGACTGAGTCTTGGTTCTGGAACCCTGTGGACTGGGAACATGACTGAGGTTTTATTCTGGAACCCTGTAGCCTGGGAACATAACAGAGGATTGATTCTGGAACCCTGTGGCCTGGGAACCTGACAACGGTGGATTCTGGAACCCTGAGGCCTGGGAAAATGACATCTGTTTAGATTGTGGAATACTGTGCCCCGGGAACCTGACTGAGCCTTGGTTCTGGAACCCTGTGGACTGGGAACATGACTGAGGTTTTATTTTGAAACCCTGTAGCCTGGGAACATAACTGAGGATTGATTCTGGAACCCTGTGGCCAGGGAACATGAAATCGGTGGATTCTGGAACCCTGTGGCCTGGGAATATGAGAACGGTTTGATTCTGGAACCCTGTGGCCTGGGAACATGTCTGAGGTTTGATGGTGGAAATCTGTGGCTTGGCAACATGACTGAGGTTTGATTCTGGAAGAATGTGACCAGGGAACATGATATCGGGTTTATTCTGGAAACCTGTGTCCTGGGAACAAGACTGAGGTTTGATTCTGGAACCCTGTGGCCTGGGAACATGACTGAGGTTTGTTTCTGGAAGCCTGTTCCCTGGGAACATGACTGAGGTTTGATTCTGGACACCTGTGTCCTGGGATCATGACTGAGGTTTGATTGTTGAAACCTGTGGCCTGCGAACATGACTCAGGTTTGATTCTGGAACCATGTGTCCTTGGAATATGACTGAGGTTTGATTCTGGAAAACTTTGGCCTGGGAAAATGACTGAGGTTTCATTGTGGAAACATGCGGCCTGGGATCAAGACTGAGGTTTGTTGGTGGTACCCTATGGCCTGGCAACATGACTGAAGTTTGATTCTGGATCCCTGTTGCCTGGGAACATGGCTGATGCGTGATTCTTGAAAATTGTGGCCTGGGAACATGACATGTGTTTAGATTGTGGAATACTGTGCCCCGGGAACTTGACTGAGCCTTGGTTCTGGAACCCTGTGGACTGGGAACATGACTGAGGTTTTATTCTGGAACCCTGTAGCCTGGGAATATGATATCGGTGGATTCTGGATCCCTGAGGCCTGGGAATATGAAAACGGTTTGATTCTGGAACCCTGTGGCCTGGGAACATGCCTGAGGTTTGATGGTGGAAACCTGTGGCCTGGCAACAAGACTGAGGTTTGATTCTGGAACCCTGAGGCCTGGCAAAATGACTGAGGCTTGATTCTGGAACCCTGTGGCCTGGCAAGTTGACTGAGGTTTGATGGCAGAAACCTGTGGACTGGCAACATGACTGAGGTTTGATTGTGGAACCCTGTGGCCTGGGAACATGACTGGGATTTTATTTCTGAAACCTGTGTCCAGGGAACATGACTGAGGTTTGATTCTGGAACCCTGTGTCCTGGGAACACGACTGAGGTTTGATTCTGGAACCATGTGGCCTGGGAATATGACTGAGGTTTGATTCTGGATACCATTGGCCTGGGAAGATGACTGATGTTAAAGTGTGGAATCCTGTGGCCTGGGAACATGACATCGGTTTGGACTCTGGTACCCTGTTGCCTGGGAACATGAAATCGGTTTGATTCTGGAAACCTGTGGCCTGGGAATATGACTGAGGTTTGATGGTGGTACCCTATGGCCTGGCAACATGACTGAAGTTTGATTCTGGATCCCTGTGGCCTGGACACATGGCTGAGGCGTGATTCTTGAAAATTGTGGCCTGGGAACATGACATCTGTTTATATTGTGGAATACTGTGTCCCGGGAACTTGACTGAGCCTTGGTTCTGGAACCCTGTGGACTGGGAACATGACTGAGGTTTTATTCTGGAACCCTGTAGCCTGGGAATATGACATCGGTGGATTCTGGATCCCTGAGGCCTGGGAATATGAAAACGGTTTGATTCTGGAATCCTGTGGCCTGGGAACATGCGTGAGGTTTGATGGTGGAAACCTGTGGGCTGGCAACATGACTGAGGTTTGTTTCTGGAAGCCTGTTCCCTGGGCACATGACTGAGATTTGATTCTGGACACCTGTGTCCTGGGAACATGACTGAGATTTGATTGCTGAAACCTGTGGCCTGCGAACATGACTCAGGTTTGCTTCCGGAACCATGTGTCCTGGGAATATGACTGAGGTTTGATTCTGGAAACCTTTGGCCTGGGGAAATGACTGAGGTTTCATTGTGGAAACATGTGGCCTGGGAAAATGACTGAGGTTTCATTGTGGAAACATGTGGCCTGGAATCATGACTGAGGTTTGATGGTGGAACACTATGGCCTGGCAAAATGACTGAGGCTTGATTCTGGAACCCTGTGGCCTGGCAAGTTGCCTTAGGTTTGATGGCAGAAACCTGTGGACTGGCAACATGACTGAGGTTTGATTGTGGAACCCTGTCAACGGGGAACATGACTGAGGCCTGATACTGGCACCCCGTGGCGTGGGAACATGACATTGGTTTGATTCTTGAGCCCTGCTTACTCGGAACATGATTGAGGTTTGATGGTGGAACCCTGTGGCCTGGCAACATGATTGAGGTTTCAGAGTGGAACCCTCAGGCTTGGGAACATGAGTGAGGCTTGATGGTGGAAACCTGTGGCCTGGCAACATGACTGAGGTTTGTTTCTGGAAGCCTGTTCCCTTGGCACATGACTGAGGTTTGATTCTGGACACCTGTGTCCTGGGAACATGACTGAGGTTTGATTGCTGAAATCTGTGGCCTGCGAACATGACTCAGGTTTGCTTCCGGAACCATGTGTCCTGGGAATATGACTGAGGTTTGATTCTGGAAACCTTTGGCCTGGGAAAATGACTGAGGTTTCATTGTGGAAACATGTTGCCTGGAATCATGACTGAGGTTTGATGGTGGAACACTATGGCCTGGCAAAATGACTGAGGCTTGATTCTGGAATCCTGTGGCCTGGCAAGATGCCTTAGGTTTGAGGGGAGAAACCTGTGGACTGGCAACATGACTGAGGTTTGATTGTGGAACCCTGTGAACGGGGAACATGACTGAGGCCTGATACTGGCACACCGTATCGTGGGAACATGACATTGATTTGATTCTGGAGACCTGTTTACTCGGAACATGACTGAGGTTTGATGGTGGAACCCTGTGGCTTGGCAAGATGACTTAGGTTTGATTGTGGAACACTCTGGCCTGGGAATATGACTGAGGCTTGATGGTGGAACCGTGGTCTGGCAACAGGACTGAGGTTTGATTGTGGAACCCTCTGGCCTGGGAATATGACTGAGGTTTAATTGTGGAACCCTGTGGCCTGGGAACATGACTGGGATTTTATTTCTGAAAACTGTGTCCAGGGAACATGACTGAGGTTTTATTCTGGAACCCTGTGTCCTGGGAACACGACTGAGGTTTGATTCTGGAAACCATTGGCCTGGGAAGATGACTGATGTTAGAGTGTGGAATCCTGTGGCCTGGGAACATGACATCGGTTTGGATTCTGGTACCCTGTTGCCTGGGAACATGAAATCGGTTTGATTCCGGAAACCTGTGGCCTGGGAATATGACTGAGGTTTGATGGTGGTACCCTATGGCCTGGCAACATGACTGAAGTTTGATTCTGGATCCCTGTGGCCTGGGAACATGACTGAGGCGTGATTCTTGAAAACTGTGGCCTGGGAACATAACATCTGTTTAGATTTTGGAATACTGTGCCCCGGGAACCTGAATGAGCCTTGGTTCTGGAACCCTGTGGACTGGGAACATGACTGAGGTTTTATTCTGGAACCCTGTATCCTGGGAATATAACAAAGGATTGATTCTGGAACCTTGTGGCCTGGGAACATGACATCGCTGGATTCTGGAACCCTGAGGCCTGGGAACATGACATCTGTTTAGATTGTGGAATACTGTGCCCCGGGAACCTGACTGAGCCTTGGTTCTGGAACCCTGTGGACTGGGAACATGACTGAGGTTTTATTCTGGAACCCTGTAGCCTGGGAATATGACATCGGTGGATTCTGGATCCCTGAGGCCTGGGAATATGAAAACGGTTTGATTCTGGAACCCTGTGGCCTGGGAACATGCGTGAGGTTTGATGGTGGAAACCTGTGGGCTGGCAACATGACTGAGGTTTGTTTCTGGAAGCCTGTTCCCTGGGCACATGACTGAGGTTTGATTCTGGACACCTGTGTCCTGGGAACATGACTGAGATTTGATTGCTGAAACCTGTCGCTTGCGAACATGACTCAGGTTTGCTTCAGGAACCGTGTGTCCTGGGAATATGACTGAGGTGTGATTCTGGAAACCTTTGGCCTGGGGAAATGACTGAGGTTTCATTGTGGAAACATGTGGCCTGGGAAAATGACTGAGGTTTCATTGTGGAAACATGTGGCCTGGGATCATGACTGAGGTTTGATGGTGGAACACTATGGCCTGGCAAAATGACTGAGGCTTGATTCTGGAACCCTGTGGCCTGGCACGTTGCCTTAGGTTTGATGGCAGAAACCTGTGGACTGGCAACATGACTGAGGTTTGATTGTGGAACCCTGTGAACGGGGAACATGACTGAGGCCTGATACTGGCACCCCGTGGCGTGGGAACATGACATTGGTTTGATTCTGGAGCCCTGTTTACTCGGAACATGACTGAGGTTTGATGGTGGAACCCTGTGGCCAGGGAACATGAAATCGGTGGATTCTGGAACCCTGTGGCCTGGGAATATGAGAACGGTTTGATTCTGGAACCCTGTGGCCTGGGAACATGTCTGAGGTTTGATGGTGGAAACCTGTGGCCTGGCAACATGACTGAGGTTTGATTCTGGAAGAATGTGACCAGGGAACATGATATCGGGTTTATTCTGGAAACCTGTGTTCTGGGAACAAGACTGAGGTTTGATTCTGGAACCCTGTGGCCTGGGAACATGACTGAGGTTTGTTTCTGGAAGCCTGTTCCCTGGGAACATGACTGAGGTTTGATTCTGGACACCTGTGTCCTGGGATCATGACTGAGGTTTGATTGTTGAAACCTGTGGCCTGCGAACATGACTCAGGTTTGATTCTGGAACCATGTGTCCTTGGAATATGACTGAGGTTTGATTCTGGAAACCTTTGGCCTGGGAGAATGACTGAGGTTTCATTGTGGAAACATGGGCCCTGGGATCATGACTGAGGTTTGATGGTGGTACCCTATGGCCTGGCAACATGATTGAAGTTTGATTCTGGATCCCTGTGGCCTGGGAACATGGCTGAGGCGTGATTCTTGAAAATTGTGGCCTGGGAATATGATATCTGTTTAGATAGTGGAATACTGTGCCCCGGGAACTTGACTGAGCCTTGGTTCTGGAACCCTGTGGACTGGGAACATGACTGAGGTTTTATTTTGGAAACCTGTAGCCTGGGAATATGACATCGGTGGATTCTGGATCCCTGAGTCCTGGGAATATGAAAACGGTTTGATTCTGGAACCCTGTTCTCTGGGAACATGACTGAGGTTTGATTCTGGACACCTGTGTCCTGGGAACAAGACTGAGGTTTGATTGTTGAAACCTGTGGCCTGCGAACATGACTCAGGTTTGATTCTGGAACCATGTGTCCTGGGAATATGACTGAGGTTTGATTCTGGAAACCTTTGGCCTGGGAAAATGACTGAGGTTTCATTGTGGAAACATGGGGCCTGGGATCATGACTGAGGTTTGATGGTGGAACACTATGGCCTGGCAAAATGACTGAGGCTTGATTCTGGGACCCTGTGGCCTGGCAAGTTGCCTTAGGTTTGATGGCAGAAACCTGTGGACTGGCAACATGACTGAGGTTTGATTGTGGAACCCTGTGAACGGGGAACATGACTGAGGCCTGATACTGGCACCCCGTGGCGTGGGAACATGACATTGGTTTGATTTTGGAGCCCTGTTTACTCGGAACGTGACTGAGGTTTGATGGTGGAACCCTGTGGCCTGGCAACATGATTGAGGTTTCAGAGTGGAACCCTAAGGCTTGGGAACATGAGTGAGGTTTGATGGTGGAAACCTGTGGGCTGGCAACATGACTGAGGTTTGTTTCTGGAAGCCTGTTCCCTGGGCACATGACTGAGATTTGATTCTGGACACCTGTGTCCTGGGAACATGACTGAGATTTGATTGCTGAAACCTGTGGCCTGCGAACATGACTCAGGTTTGCTTCCGGAACCATGTGTCCTGGGAATATGACTGAGGTTTGATTCTGGAAACCTTTGGCCTGGGGAAATGACTGAGGTTTCATTGTGGAAACATGTGGCCTGGGAAAATGACTGAGGTTTCATTGTGGAAACATGTGGCCTGGAATCATGACTGAGGTTTGATGGTGGAACACTATGGCCTGGCAAAATGACTGAGGCTTGATTCTGGAACCCTGTGGCCTGGCAAGTTGCCTTAGGTTTGATGGCAGAAACCTGTGGACTGGCAACATGACTGAGGTTTGATTGTGGAACCCTGTCAACGGGGAACATGACTGAGGCCTGATACTGGCACCCCGTGGCGTGGGAACATGACATTGGTTTGATTCTTGAGCCCTGCTTACTCGGAACATGATTGAGGTTTGATGGTGGAACCCTGTGGCCTGGCAACATGATTGAGGTTTCAGAGTGGAACCCTCAGGCTTGGGAACATGAGTGAGGCTTGATGGTGGAAACCTGTGGCCTGGCAACATGACTGAGGTTTGTTTCTGGAAGCCTGTTCCCTTGGCACATGACTGAGGTTTGATTCTGGACACCTGTGTCCTGGGAACATGACTGAGGTTTGATTGCTGAAATCTGTGGCCTGCGAACATGACTCAGGTTTGCTTCCGGAACCATGTGTCCTGGGAATATGACTGAGGTTTGATTCTGGAAACCTTTGGCCTGGGAAAATGACTGAGGTTTCATTGTGGAAACATGTTGCCTGGAATCATGACTGAGGTTTGATGGTGGAACACTATGGCCTGGCAAAATGACTGAGGCTTGATTCTGGAATCCTGTGGCCTGGCAAGATGCCTTAGGTTTGAGGGGAGAAACCTGTGGACTGGCAACATGACTGAGGTTTGATTGTGGAACCCTGTGAACGGGGAACATGACTGAGGCCTGATACTGGCACACCGTATCGTGGGAACATGACATTGATTTGATTCTGGAGACCTGTTTACTCGGAACATGACTGAGGTTTGATGGTGGAACCCTGTGGCTTGGCAAGATGACTTAGGTTTGATTGTGGAACACTCTGGCCTGGGAATATGACTGAGGCTTGATGGTGGAACCGTGGTCTGGCAACAGGACTGAGGTTTGATTGTGGAACCCTCTGGCCTGGGAATATGACTGAGGTTTAATTGTGGAACCCTGTGGCCTGGGAACATGACTGGGATTTTATTTCTGAAACCTGTGTCCAGGGAACATGACTGAGGTTTTATTCTGGAACCCTGTGTCCTGGGAACACGACTGAGGTTTGATTCTGGAAACCATTGGCCTGGGAAGATGACTGATGTTAGAGTGTGGAATCCTGTGGCCTGGGAACATGACATCGGTTTGGATTCTGGTACCCTGTTGCCTGGGAACATGAAATCGGTTTGATTCCGGAAACCTGTGGCCTGGGAATATGACTGAGGTTTGATGGTGGTACCCTATGGCCTGGCAACATGACTGAAGTTTGATTCTGGATCCCTGTGGCCTGGGAACATGACTGAGGCGTGATTCTTGAAAACTGTGGCCTGGGAACATGACATCTGTTTAGATTTTGGAATACTGTACCCCGGGAAACTGAATGAGCCTTGGTTCTGGAACCCTGTGGACTGGGAACATGACTGAGGTTTTATTCTGGAACCCTGTATCCTGGGAATATAACAAAGGATTGATTCTGGAACCTTGTGGCCTGGGAACATGACATCGCTGGATTCTGGAACCCTGAGGCCTGGGAACATGACATCTGTTTAGATTGTGGAATACTGTGCCCCGGGAACCTGACTGAGCCTTGGTTCTGGAACCCTGTGGACTGGGAACATGACTGAGGTTTTATTCTGGAACCCTGTAGCCTGGGAATATGACATCGGTGGATTCTGGATCCCTGAGGCCTGGGAATATGAAAACGGTTTGATTCTGGAACCCTGTGGCCTGGGAACATGCGTGAGGTTTGATGGTGGAAACCTGTGGGCTGGCAACATGACTGAGGTTTGTTTCTGGAAGCCTGTTCCCTGGGCACATGACTGAGGTTTGATTCTGGACACCTGTGTCCTGGGAACATGACTGAGATTTGATTGCTGAAACCTGTCGCTTGCGAACATGACTCAGGTTTGCTTCAGGAACCATGTGTCCTGGGAATATGACTGAGGTGTGATTCTGGAAACCTTTGGCCTGGGGAAATGACTGAGGTTTCATTGTGGAAACATGTGGCCTGGGAAAATGACTGAGGTTTCATTGTGGAAACATGTGGCCTGGGATCATGACTGAGGTTTGATGGTGGAACACTATGGCCTGGCAAAATGACTGAGGCTTGATTCTGGAACCCTGTGGCCTGGCACGTTGCCTTAGGTTTGATGGCAGAAACCTGTGGACTGGCAACATGACTGAGGTTTGATTGTGGAACCCTGTGAACGGGGAACATGACTGAGGCCTGATACTGGCACCCCGTGGCGTGGGAACATGACATTGGTTTGATTCTGGAGCCCTGTTTACTCGGAACATGACTGAGGTTTGATGGTGGAACCCTGTGGCCAGGGAACATGAAATCGGTGGATTCTGGAACCCTGTGGCCTGGGAATATGAGAACGGTTTGATTCTGGAACCCTGTGGCCTGGGAACATGTCTGAGGTTTGATGGTGGAAACCTGTGGCCTGGCAACATGACTGAGGTTTGATTCTGGAAGAATGTGACCAGGGAACATGATATCGGGTTTATTCTGGAAACCTGTGTTCTGGGAACAAGACTGAGGTTTGATTCTGGAACCCTGTGGCCTGGGAACATGACTGAGGTTTGTTTCTGGAAGCCTGTTCCCTGGGAACATGACTGAGGTTTGATTCTGGACACCTGTGTCCTGGGATCATGACTGAGGTTTGATTGTTGAAACCTGTGGCCTGCGAACATGACTCAGGTTTGATTCTGGAACCATGTGTCCTTGGAATATGACTGAGGTTTGATTCTGGAAACCTTTGGCCTGGGAGAATGACTGAGGTTTCATTGTGGAAACATGGGCCCTGGGATCATGACTGAGGTTTGATGGTGGTACCCTATGGCCTGGCAACATGATTGAAGTTTGATTCTGGATCCCTGTGGCCTGGGAACATGGCTGAGGCGTGATTCTTGAAAATTGTGGCCTGGGAATATGATATCTGTTTAGATAGTGGAATACTGTGCCCCGGGAACTTGACTGAGCCTTGGTTCTGGAACCCTGTGGACTGGGAACATGACTGAGGTTTTATTTTGGAAACCTGTAGCCTGGGAATATGACATCGGTGGATTCTGGATCCCTGAGTCCTGGGAATATGAAAACGGTTTGATTCTGGAACCCTGTTCTCTGGGAACATGACTGAGGTTTGATTCTGGACACCTGTGTCCTGGGAACAAGACTGAGGTTTGATTGTTGAAACCTGTGGCCTGCGAACATGACTCAGGTTTGATTCTGGAACCATGTGTCCTGGGAATATGACTGAGGTTTGATTCTGGAAACCTTTGGCCTGGGAAAATGACTGAGGTTTCATTGTGGAAACATGGGGCCTGGGATCATGACTGAGGTTTGATGGTGGAACACTATGGCCTGGCAAAATGACTGAGGCTTGATTCTGGGACCCTGTGGCCTGGCAAGTTGCCTTAGGTTTGATGGCAGAAACCTGTGGACTGGCAACATGACTGAGGTTTGATTGTGGAACCCTGTGAACGGGGAACATGACTGAGGCCTGATACTGGCACCCCGTGGCGTGGGAACATGACATTGGTTTGATTTTGGAGCCCTGTTTACTCGGAACGTGACTGAGGTTTGATGGTGGAACCCTGTGGCCTGGCAACATGATTGAGGTTTCAGAGTGGAACCCTAAGGCTTGGGAACATGAGTGAGGTTTGATGGTGGAAACCTGTGGGCTGGCAACATGACTGAGGTTTGTTTCTGGAAGCCTGTTCCCTGGGCACATGACTGAGATTTGATTCTGGACACCTGTGTCCTGGGAACATGACTGAGATTTGATTGCTGAAACCTGTGGCCTGCGAACATGACTCAGGTTTGCTTCCGGAACCATGTGTCCTGGGAATATGACTGAGGTTTGATTCTGGAAACCTTTGGCCTGGGGAAATGACTGAGGTTTCATTGTGGAAACATGTGGCCTGGGAAAATGACTGAGGTTTCATTGTGGAAACATGTGGCCTGGAATCATGACTGAGGTTTGATGGTGGAACACTATGGCCTGGCAAAATGACTGAGGCTTGATTCTGGAACCCTGTGGCCTGGCAAGTTGCCTTAGGTTTGATGGCAGAAACCTGTGGACTGGCAACATGACTGAGGTTTGATTGTGGAACCCTGTCAACGGGGAACATGACTGAGGCCTGATACTGGCACCCCGTGGCGTGGGAACATGACATTGGTTTGATTCTTGAGCCCTGCTTACTCGGAACATGATTGAGGTTTGATGGTGGAACCCTGTGGCCTGGCAACATGATTGAGGTTTCAGAGTGGAACCCTCAGGCTTGGGAACATGAGTGAGGCTTGATGGTGGAAACCTGTGGCCTGGCAACATGACTGAGGTTTGTTTCTGGAAGCCTGTTCCCTTGGCACATGACTGAGGTTTGATTCTGGACACCTGTGTCCTGGGAACATGACTGAGGTTTGATTGCTGAAATCTGTGGCCTGCGAACATGACTCAGGTTTGCTTCCGGAACCATGTGTCCTGGGAATATGACTGAGGTTTGATTCTGGAAACCTTTGGCCTGGGAAAATGACTGAGGTTTCATTGTGGAAACATGGGGCCTGGAATCATGACTGAGGTTTGATGGTGGAACACTATGGCCTGGCAAAATGACTGAGGCTTGATTCTGGAATCCTGTGGCCTGGCAAGATGCCTTAGGTTTGAGGGGAGAAACCTGTGGACTGGCAACATGACTGAGGTTTGATTGTGGAACCCTGTGAACGGGGAACATGACTGAGGCCTGATACTGGCACACCGTATCGTGGGAACATGACATTGATTTGATTCTGGAGACCTGTTTACTCGGAACATGACTGAGGTTTGATGGTGGAACCCTGTGGCTTGGCAAGATGACTTAGGTTTGATTGTGGAACACTCTGGCCTGGGAATATGACTGAGGCTTGATGGTGGAACCGTGGTCTGGCAACAGGACTGAGGTTTGATTGTGGAACCCTCTGGCCTGGGAATATGACTGAGGTTTAATTGTGGAACCCTGTGGCCTGGGAACATGACTGGGATTTTATTTCTGAAACCTGTGTCCAGGGAACATGACTGAGGTTTTATTCTGGAACCCTGTGTCCTGGGAACACGACTGAGGTTTGATTCTGGAAACCATTGGCCTGGGAAGATGACTGATGTTAGAGTGTGGAATCCTGTGGCCTGGGAACATGACATCGGTTTGGATTCTGGTACCCTGTTGCCTGGGAACATGAAATCGGTTTGATTCCGGAAACCTGTGGCCTGGGAATATGACTGAGGTTTGATGGTGGTACCCTATGGCCTGGCAACATGACTGAAGTTTGATTCTGGATCCCTGTGGCCTGGGAACATGACTGAGGCGTGATTCTTGAAAACTGTGGCCTGGGAACATGACATCTGTTTAGATTTTGGAATACTGTGCCCCGGGAACCTGAATGAGCCTTGGTTCTGGAACCCTGTGGACTGGGAACATGACTGAGGTTTTATTCTGGAACCCTGTATCCTGGGAATATAACAAAGGATTGATTTTGGAACCTTGTGGCCTGGGAACATGACATCGCTGGATTCTGGAACCCTGAGGCCTGGGAACATGACATCTGTTTAGATTGTGGAATACTGTGCCCCGGGAACCTGACTGAGCCTTGGTTCTGGAACCCTGTGGACTGGGAACATGACTGAGGTTTTATTCTGGAACCCTGTAGCCTGGGAATATGACATCGGTGGATTCTGGATCCCTGAGGCCTGGGAATATGAAAACGGTTTGATTCTGGAACCCTGTGGCCTGGGAACATGCGTGAGGTTTGATGGTGGAAACCTGTGGGCTGGCAACATGACTGAGGTTTGTTTCTGGAAGCCTGTTCCCTGGGCACATGACTGAGGTTTGATTCTGGACACCTGTGTCCTGGGAACATGACTGAGATTTGATTGCTGAAACCTGTCGCCTGCGAACATGACTCAGGTTTGCTTCAGGAACCATGTGTCCTGGGAATATGACTGAGGTTTGATTCTGGAAACCTTTGGCCTGGGGAAATGACTGAGGTTTCATTGTGGAAACATGTGGCCTGGGAAAATGACTGAGGTTTCATTGTGGAAACATGTGGCCTGGGATCATGACTGAGGTTTGATGGTGGAACACTATGGCCTGGCAAAATGACTGAGGCTTGATTCTGGAACCCTGTGGCCTGGCACGTTGCCTTAGGTTTGATGGCAGAAACCTGTGGACTGGCAACATGACTGAGGTTTGATTGTGGAACCCTGTGAACGGGGAACATGACTGAGGCCTGATACTGGCACCCCGTGGCGTGGGAACATGACATTGGTTTGATTCTGGAGCCCTGTTTACTCGGAACATGACTGAGGTTTGATGGTGGAACCCTGTGGCCAGGGAACATGAAATCGGTGGATTCTGGAACCCTGTGGCCTGGGAATATGAGAACGGTTTGATTCTGTTACCCTGTGGCCTGGGAACATGTCTGAGGTTTGATGGTGGAAACCTGTGGCCTGGCAACATGACTGAGGTTTGATTCTGGAAGAATGTGACCAGGGAACATGATATCGGGTTTATTCTGGAAACCTGTGTCCTGGGAACAAGACTGAGGTTTGATTCTGGAACCCTGTGGCCTGGGAACATGACTGAGGTTTGTTTCTGGAAGCCTGTTCCCTGGGAACATGACTGAGGTTTGATTCTGGACACCTGTGTCCTGGGATCATGACTGAGGTTTGATTGTTGAAACCTGTGGCCTGCGAACATGACTCAGGTTTGATTCTGGAACCGTGTGTCCTTGGAATATGACTGAGGTTTGATTCTGGAAACCTTTGGCCTGGGAGAATGACTGAGGTTTCATTGTGGAAACATGGGCCCTGGGATCATGACTGAGGTTTGATGGTGGTACCCTATGGCCTGGCAACATGATTGAAGTTTGATTCTGGATCCCTGTGGCCTGGGAACATGGCTGAGGCGTGATTCTTGAAAATTGTGGCCTGGGAATATGATATCTGTTTAGATTGTGGAATACTGTGCCCCGGGAAATTGACTGAGCCTTGGTTCTGGAACCCTGTGGACTGGGAACATGACTGAGGTTTTATTTTGAAACCCTGTAGCCTGGGAATATGACATCGGTGGGTTCTGGATCCCTGAGTCCTGGGAATATGAAAACGGTTTGATTCTGGAACCCTGTTCTCTGGGAACATGACTGAGGTTTGATTCTGGACACCTGTGTCCTGGGAACAAGACTGAGGTTTGATTGTTGAAACCTGTGGCCTGCGAACATGACTCAGGTTTGATTCTGGAACCATGTGTCCTGGGAATATGACTGAGGTTTGATTCTGGAAACCTTTGGCCTGGGAAAATGACTGAGGTTTCATTGTGGAAACATGGGGCCTGGGATCATGACTGAGGTTTGATGGTGGAACAGTATGGCCTGGCAAAATGACTGAGGCTTGATTCTGGGACCCTGTGGCCTGGCAAGTTGCCTTAGGTTTGATGGCAGAAACCTGTGGACTGGCAACATGACTGAGGTTTGATTGTGGAACCCTGTGAACGGGGAACATGACTGAGGCCTGATACTGGCACCCCGTGGCGTGGGAACATGACATTGGTTTGATTTTGGAGCCCTGTTTACTCGGAACGTGACTGAGGTTTGATGGTGGAACCCTGTGGCCTGGCAACATGATTGAGGTTTCAGAGTGGAACCCTAAGGCTTGGGAACATGAGTGAGGCTTGATGGTGGAAACCAGTGGCCTGGCAACATGACTGAGGTTTGATGGTGGAACCCTGTGGCTTGGCAAGATGACTTAGGTTTGATTGTGGAACACTCTGGCCTGGGAACATGACTGAGGCTTGATGGTGGAACCGTGGTCTGGCAACAGGACTGAGGTTTGATTGTGGAACCCTCTGGCCTGGGAATATGACTGAGGTTTAATTGTGGAACCCTGTGGCCTGGGAACATGACTGGGATTTTATTTCTGAAACCTGTGTCCAGGGAATATGACTGAGGTTTTATTCTGGAACCCTGTGTCCTGGGAACACGACTGAGGTTTGATTCTGGAAACCATTGGCCTGGGAAGATGACTGATGTTAGACTGTGGAATCCTGTGGCCTGGGAACATGACATCGGTTTGGATTCTGGTACCCTGTTGCCTGGGAACATGAAATCGGTTTGATTCTGGAAACCTGTGGCCTGGGAATATGACTGAGGTTTGATGGTGGTACCCTATGGCCTGGCAACATGACTGAAGTTTGGTTCTGGATCCCTGTGGCCTGGGAACATGACTGAGGCGTGATTCTTGAAAACTGTGGCCTGGGAACATGACATCTGTTTAGATTTTGGAATACTACGCCCCGGGAACCTGACGGAGCCTTGGTTCTGGAACCCTGTGGACTGGGAACATGACATCGGTGGATTCTGGAACCCTGAGGCCTGGGAAAATGACATCTGTTTAGATTGTGGAATACTGTGCCCCGGGATCCTGACTGAGCCTTGGTTCTGGAACCCTGTGGACTGGGAACATGACTGAGGTTTTATTCTGGAACCCTGTAGCCTGGGAACATAACTGAGGATTGATTCTGGAACCCTGTGGCCAGGGAACATGAAATCGGTGGATTCTGGAACCCTGTGGCCTGGGAATATGAGAACGGTTTGATTCTGGAACCCTGTGGCCTGGGAACATGTCTGAGGATTTATTCTGGAACCCTGTAGCCTGGGAACATAACAAAGGATTTATTCTGGAACCTTGTGGCCTGGGAACATGACATCGGTGGATTCTGGAACCCTGAGGCCTGGGAACATGACATCTGTTTAGATTGTGGAATACTGTGCCCCGGGAACCTGACTGAGCCTTGGTTCTGGAACCCTGTGGACTGGGAACAAGACTGAGGTTTGATTCTGGAACCCTGTGTCCTGGGAACATGACTGGGATTTTATTTCTGAAACCTGTGTCCAGGGAACATGACTGAGGTTTTATTCTGGAACCCTGTGTCCTGGGAACACAACTGAGGTTTGATTCTGGAACCATGTGGCCTGGGAATATGACTGAGGTTTGATTCTGGAAACCATTGGCCTGGGAAGATGACTGATGTTAGAGTGTGGAATCCTGTGGCCTGGGAACATGACATCGGTTTGGATTCTGATACCCTGTTGCCTGAGAACATGAAATCGGTTTGATTCTGGAAACCTGTGGCCTGGGAATATGACTGAGGTTTGATGGTGGTACCCTATGGCCTGGAAACATGACTGAAGTTTGATTCTGGATCCCTGTGGCCTGGGAACATGGCTGAGGCGTGATTCTTGAAAACTGTGGCCTGGGAACATGACATCTGTTTAGATTGTGGAATACTGTGCCCCGGGAACCTGACTGAGCCTTGGTTCTGGAACCCTGTGGACTGGGAACATGACTGAGGTTTTATTCTGGAACCCTGTAGCCTGGGAACATAACTGAGGATTGATTCTGGAGCCCTGTGGCCAGGGAACATGAAATCGGTGGATTCTGGAACCCTGTGGCCTGGGAATATGAGAACGGTTTGATTCTGGAACCCTGTGGCCTGGGAACATGTCTGAGGTTTGATGGTGGAAACCTGTGGCCTGGCAACATGACTGAGGTTTGATTCTGGAAGAATGTGACCAGGGAACATGATATCGGGTTTATTCTGGAAACCTGTGTCCTGGGAACAAGACTGAGGTTTGATTCTGGAACCCTGTGGCCTGGGAACATGACTGAGGTTTGATTCTGGACACCTGTGTCCTGGGATCATGACTGAGGTTTGATTGTTGAAACCTGTGGCCTGCGATCATGACTCAGGTTTGATTCTGGAACAATGTGTCCTTGGAATATGACTGAGGTTTGATTCTGGAAACCTTTGGCCTGGGAGAATGACTGAGGTTTCATTGTGGAAACATGGGCCCTGGGATCATGACTGAGGTTTGATGGTGGTACCCTATGGCCTGGCAACATGATTGAAGTTTGATTCTGGATCCCTGTGCCTGGGAACATGGCTGAGGCGTGATTCTTGAAAATTGTGGCCTGGGAATATGATATCTGTTTAGATTGTGGAATACTGTGCCCCGGGAACTTGACTGAGCCTTGGTTCTGGAACCCTGTGGACTGGGAACATGACTGAGGTTTTATTTTGGAACCCTGTAGCCTGGGAATATGACATCGGTGGATTCTGGATCCCTGAGTCCTGGGAATATGAAAACGGTTTGATTCTGGAACCCTGTGGCCTGGGAAGATGCCTGAGGTTTGATGGTGGAAACCTGTGGCCTGGCAACATGACTGAGGTTTGTTTCTGGAAGCCTGTTCCCTGGGCACATGACTGAGGTTTGATTCTGGACACCTGTGTCCTGGGAACATGACTGAGGTTTGATTGCTGAAACCTGTGGCCTGCGAACATGACTCAGGTTTGCTTCCGGAACCATGTGTCCTGGGAATATGACTGAGGTTGGATTCTGGAAACCTTTGGCCTGGGAAAATGACTGAGGTTTCATTGTGGAAACATGTGGCCTGGAATCATGACTGAGGTTTGATGGTGGAACACTATGGCCTGGCAAAATGACTGAGGCTTGATTATGGAACCCTGTGCCCTGGCAAGTTGCCTTAGGTTTGATGGCAGAAACCTGTGGACTGGCAACATGACTGAGGTTTGATTGTGGAACCCTGTGAACGGGGAACATGACTGAGGCCTGATACTGGCACCCCGTGGCGTGGGAACATGACATTGGTTTGATTTTGGAGCTCTGTTTACTCGGAACGTGACTGAGGTTTGATGGTGGAACCCTGTGGCCTGGCAACATGATTGAGGTTTCAGAGTGGAACCCTCAGGCTTGGGAACATGAGTGAGGCTTGATGGTGGAAACCAGTGGCCTGGCAACATGACTGAGGTTTGATGGTGGAAACCTGTGGCTTGGCAAGATGACTTAGGTTTGATTGTGGAACACTCTGGCCTGGGAACATGACTGAGGCTTGATGGTGGAACCGTGGTCTGGCAACAGGACTGAGGTTTGATTGTGGAACCCTCTGGCCTGGGAATATGACTGAGGTTTAATTGTGGAACCCTGTGGCCTGGGAACATGACTGGGATTATATTTCTGAAACCTGTGTCCAGGGAACATGACTGAGCTTTTATTCTGGAACCCTGTGTCCTGGGAACACGACTGAGGTTTGATTCTGGAAACCATTGGCCTGGGAAGATGACTGATGTTAGAGTCTGGAATCCTGTGGCCTGGGAACATGACATCGGTTTGGATTCTGGTACCCTGTTGCCTGGGAACATGAAATCGGTTTGATTCTGGAAACCTGTTGCCTGGGAATATGACTGAGGTTTGATGGTGGTACCCTATGGCCTGGCAACATGACTGAAGTTTGATTCTGGATCCCTGTGGCCTGGGAACATGACTGAGGCGTGATTCTTGAAAACTGTGGCCACGGAACATGACATCTGTTTAGATTTTGGAATACTACGCCCCGGGAACCTGACGGAGCCTTGGTTCTGGAACCCTGTGGACTGGGAACATGACTGAGGTTTTATTCTGGAACCCTGTAGCCTGGGAACATAACAGAGGATTGATTCTGGAACCCTGTGGCCTGGGAACATGACATCGGTGGATTCTGGAACCCTGAGGCCTGGGAAAATGACATCTGTTTAGACTGTGGAATACTCTGCCCCGGGAACCTGACTGAGCCTTGGTTCTGGAACCCTGTGGACTGGGAACATGACTGAGGTTTTATTCTGGAACCCTGTAGCCTGGGAACATAACTGAGGATTGATTCTGGAACCCTGTGGCCAGGGAACATGAAATCGGTGGATTCTGGAACCCTGTGGCCTGGGAATATGAGAACGGTTTGATTCTGGAACCCTGTGGCCTGGGAACATGTCTGAGGTTTGATGGTGGAAACCTGTGGCCTGGCAACATGACTGAGGTTTGATTCTGGAAGAATGTGACCAAGGAACATGATATCGGGTTTATTCTGGAAACCTGTGTCCTGGGAACAAGACTGAGGTTTGATTCTGGAACCCTGTGGCCTGGGAACATGACTGAGGTTTTATTCTGGAACCCTGTAAATTGGGAACATAACTGCGGATTGATTCCGGAACCCTGTGGCCAGGGAACATGAAATCGGTGGATTCTGGAACCCTGTGGCCTGGGAATATGAGAACGGTTTGATTCTGGAAACCTGTGGCCTGGGAACATGTCTGAGGTTTTATTCTGGAACCCTGTAGCCTGGGAACATAACAAAGGATTTATTCTGGAACCTTGTGGCCTGGGAACATGACATCGCTGGATTCTGGAACCCTGAGGCCTGGGAACATGACATCTGTTTAGATTGTGGAATACTGTGCCCCGGGAACCTGACTGAGCCTTGGTTCTGGAACCCTGTGGACTGGGAACATGACTGAGGTTTTATTCTGGAACCCTGTAGCCTGGGAATATGACATCGGTGGATTCTGGATCCCTGAGGCCTGGGAATATGAAAACGGTTTGATTCTGGAACCCTGTGGCCTGGGAACATGCGTGAGGTTTGATGGTGGAAACCTGTGGGCTGGCAACATGACTGAGGTTTGTTTCTGGAAGCCTGTTCCCTGGGCACATGACTGAGGTTTGATTCTGGACACCTGTGTCCTGGGAACATGACTGAGATTTGATTGCTGAAACCTGTCGCTTGCGAACATGACTCAGGTTTGCTTCAGGAACCATGTGTCCTGGGAATATGACTGAGGTGTGATTCTGGAAACCTTTGGCCTGGGGAAATGACTGAGGTTTCATTGTGGAAACATGTGGCCTGGGAAAATGACTGAGGTTTCATTGTGGAAACATGTGGCCTGGGATCATGACTGAGGTTTGATGGTGGAACACTATGGCCTGGCAAAATGACTGAGGCTTGATTCTGGAACCCTGTGGCCTGGCACGTTGCCTTAGGTTTGATGGCAGAAACCTGTGGACTGGCAACATGACTGAGGTTTGATTGTGGAACCCTGTGAACGGGGAACATGACTGAGGCCTGATACTGGCACCCCGTGGCGTGGGAACATGACATTGGTTTGATTCTGGAGCCCTGTTTACTCGGAACATGACTGAGGTTTGATGGTGGAACCCTGTGGCCAGGGAACATGAAATCGGTGGATTCTGGAACCCTGTGGCCTGGGAATATGAGAAAGGTTTGATTCTGGAACCCTGTGGCCTGGGAACATGTCTGAGGTTTGATGGTGGAAACCTGTGGCCTGGCAACATGACTGAGGTTTGATTCTGGAAGAATGTGACCAGGGAACATGATATCGGGTTTATTCTGGAAACCTGTGTTCTGGGAACAAGACTGAGGTTTGATTCTGGAACCCTGTGGCCTGGGAACATGACTGAGGTTTGTTTCTGGAAGCCTGTTCCCTGGGAACATGACTGAGGTTTGATTCTGGACACCTGTGTCCTGGGATCATGACTGAGGTTTGATTGTTGAAACCTGTGGCCTGCGAACATGACTCAGGTTTGATTCTGGAACCATGTGTCCTTGGAATATGACTGAGGTTTGATTCTGGAAACCTTTGGCCTGGGAGAATGACTGAGGTTTCATTGTGGAAACATGGGCCCTGGGATCATGACTGAGGTTTGATGGTGGTACCCTATGGCCTGGCAACATGATTGAAGTTTGATTCTGGATCCCTGTGGCCTGGGAACATGGCTGAGGCGTGATTCTTGAAAATTGTGGCCTGGGAATATGATATCTGTTTAGATAGTGGAATACTGTGCCCCGGGAACTTGACTGAGCCTTGGTTCTGGAACCCTGTGGACTGGGAACATGACTGAGGTTTTATTTTGGAAACCTGTAGCCTGGGAATATGACATCGGTGGATTCTGGATCCCTGAGTCCTGGGAATATGAAAACGGTTTGATTCTGGAACCCTGTTCTCTGGGAACATGACTGAGGTTTGATTCTGGACACCTGTGTCCTGGGAACAAGACTGAGGTTTGATTGTTGAAACCTGTGGCCTGCGAACATGACTCAGGTTTGATTCTGGAACCATGTGTCCTGGGAATATGACTGAGGTTTGATTCTGGAAACCTTTGGCCTGGGAAAATGACTGAGGTTTCATTGTGGAAACATGGGGCCTGGGATCATGACTGAGGTTTGATGGTGGAACACTATGGCCTGGCAAAATGACTGAGGCTTGATTCTGGGACCCTGTGGCCTGGCAAGTTGCCTTAGGTTTGATGGCAGAAACCTGTGGACTGGCAACATGACTGAGGTTTGATTGTGGAACCCTGTGAACGGGGAACATGACTGAGGCCTGATACTGGCACCCCGTGGCGTGGGAACATGACATTGGTTTGATTTTGGAGCCCTGTTTACTCGGAACGTGACTGAGGTTTGATGGTGGAACCCTGTGGCCTGGCAACATGATTGAGGTTTCAGAGTGGAACCCTAAGGCTTGGGAACATGAGTGAGGTTTGATGGTGGAAACCTGTGGGCTGGCAACATGACTGAGGTTTGTTTCTGGAAGCCTGTTCCCTGGGCACATGACTGAGATTTGATTCTGGACACCTGTGTCCTGGGAACATGACTGAGATTTGATTGCTGAAACCTGTGGCCTGCGAACATGACTCAGGTTTGCTTCCGGAACCATGTGTCCTGGGAATATGACTGAGGTTTGATTCTGGAAACCTTTGGCCTGGGGAAATGACTGAGGTTTCATTGTGGAAACATGTGGCCTGGGAAAATGACTGAGGTTTCATTGTGGAAACATGTGGCCTGGAATCATGACTGAGGTTTGATGGTGGAACACTATGGCCTGGCAAAATGACTGAGGCTTGATTCTGGAACCCTGTGGCCTGGCAAGTTGCCTTAGGTTTGATGGCAGAAACCTGTGGACTGGCAACATGACTGAGGTTTGATTGTGGAACCCTGTCAACGGGGAACATGACTGAGGCCTGATACTGGCACCCCGTGGCGTGGGAACATGACATTGGTTTGATTCTTGAGCCCTGCTTACTCGGAACATGATTGAGGTTTGATGGTGGAACCCTGTGGCCTGGCAACATGATTGAGGTTTCAGAGTGGAACCCTCAGGCTTGGGAACATGAGTGAGGCTTGATGGTGGAAACCTGTGGCCTGGCAACATGACTGAGGTTTGTTTCTGGAAGCCTGTTCCCTTGGCACATGACTGAGGTTTGATTCTGGACACCTGTGTCCTGGGAACATGACTGAGGTTTGATTGCTGAAATCTGTGGCCTGCGAACATGACTCAGGTTTGCTTCCGGAACCATGTGTCCTGGGAATATGACTGAGGTTTGATTCTGGAAACCTTTGGCCTGGGAAAATGACTGAGGTTTCATTGTGGAAACATGGGGCCTGGAATCATGACTGAGGTTTGATGGTGGAACACTATGGCCTGGCAAAATGACTGAGGCTTGATTCTGGAATCCTGTGGCCTGGCAAGATGCCTTAGGTTTGAGGGGAGAAACCTGTGGACTGGCAACATGACTGAGGTTTGATTGTGGAACCCTGTGAACGGGGAACATGACTGAGGCCTGATACTGGCACACCGTATCGTGGGAACATGACATTGATTTGATTCTGGAGACCTGTTTACTCGGAACATGACTGAGGTTTGATGGTGGAACCCTGTGGCTTGGCAAGATGACTTAGGTTTGATTGTGGAACACTCTGGCCTGGGAATATGACTGAGGCTTGATGGTGGAACCGTGGTCTGGCAACAGGACTGAGGTTTGATTGTGGAACCCTCTGGCCTGGGAATATGACTGAGGTTTAATTGTGGAACCCTGTGGCCTGGGAACATGACTGGGATTTTATTTCTGAAACCTGTGTCCAGGGAACATGACTGAGGTTTTATTCTGGAACCCTGTGTCCTGGGAACACGACTGAGGTTTGATTCTGGAAACCATTGGCCTGGGAAGATGACTGATGTTAGAGTGTGGAATCCTGTGGCCTGGGAACATGACATCGGTTTGGATTCTGGTACCCTGTTGCCTGGGAACATGAAATCGGTTTGATTCCGGAAACCTGTGGCCTGGGAATATGACTGAGGTTTGATGGTGGTACCCTATGGCCTGGCAACATGACTGAAGTTTGATTCTGGATCCCTGTGGCCTGGGAACATGACTGAGGCGTGATTCTTGAAAACTGTGGCCTGGGAACATGACATCTGTTTAGATTTTGGAATACTGTGCCCCGGGAACCTGAATGAGCCTTGGTTCTGGAACCCTGTGGACTGGGAACATGACTGAGGTTTTATTCTGGAACCCTGTATCCTGGGAATATAACAAAGGATGGATTTTGGAACCTTGTGGCCTGGGAACATGACATCGCTGGATTCTGGAACCCTGAGGCCTGGGAACATGACATCTGTTTAGATTGTGGAATACTGTGCCCCGGGAACCTGACTGAGCCTTGGTTCTGGAACCCTGTGGACTGGGAACATGACTGAGGTTTTATTCTGGAACCCTGTAGCCTGGGAATATGACATCGGTGGATTCTGGATCCCTGAGGCCTGGGAATATGAAAACGGTTTGATTCTGGAACCCTGTGGCCTGGGAACATGCGTGAGGTTTGATGGTGGAAACCTGTGGGCTGGCAACATGACTGAGGTTTGTTTCTGGAAGCCTGTTCCCTGGGCACATGACTGAGGTTTGTTTCTGGAAGCCTGTTCCCTGGGAACATGACTGAGGTTTGATTCTGGACACCTGTGTCCTGGGATCATGACTGAGGTTTGATTGTTGAAACCTGTGGCCTGCGAACATGACTCAGGTTTGATTCTGGAACCGTGTGTCCTTGGAATATGACTGAGGTTTGATTCTGGAAACCTTTGGCCTGGGAGAATGACTGAGGTTTCATTGTGGAAACATGGGCCCTGGGATCATGACTGAGGTTTGATGGTGGTACCCTATGGCCTGGCAACATGATTGAAGTTTGATTCTGGATCCCTGTGGCCTGGGAACATGGCTGAGGCGTGATTCTTGAAAATTGTGGCCTGGGAATATGATATCTGTTTAGATTGTGGAATACTGTGCCCCGGGAAATTGACTGAGCCTTGGTTCTGGAACCCTGTGGACTGGGAACATGACTGAGGTTTTATTTTGGAACCCTGTAGCCTGGGAATATGACATCGGTGGATTCTGGATCCCTGAGTCCTGGGAATATGAAAACGGTTTGATTCTGGAACCCTGTTCTCTGGGAACATGACTGAGGTTTGATTCTGGACACCTGTGTCCTGGGAACAAGACTGAGGTTTGATTGTTGAAACCTGTGGCCTGCGAACATGACTCAGGTTTGATTCTGGAACCATGTGTCCTGGGAATATGACTGAGGTTTGATTCTGGAAACCTTTGGCCTGGGAAAATGACTGAGGTTTCATTGTGGAAACATGGGGCCTGGGATCATGACTGAGGTTTGATGGTGGAACAGTATGGCCTGGCAAAATGACTGAGGCTTGATTCTGGGACCCTGTGGCCTGGCAAGTTGCCTTAGGTTTGATGGCAGAAACCTGTGGACTGGCAACATGATTGAGGTTTGATTGTGGAACCCTGTGAACGGGGAACATGACTGAGGCCTGATACTGGCACCCCGTGGCGTGGGAACATGACATTGGTTTGATTTTGGAGCCCTGTTTACTCGGAACGTGACTGAGGTTTGATGGTGGAACCCTGTGGCCTGGCAACATGATTGAGGTTTCAGAGTGGAACCCTAAGGCTTGGGAACATGAGTGAGGCTTGATGGTGGAAACCAGTGGCCTGGCAACATGACTGAGGTTTGATGGTGGAACCCTGTGGCTTGGCAAGATGACTTAGGTTTGATTGTGGAACACTCTGGCCTGGGAACATGACTGAGGCTTGATGGTGGAACCGTGGTCTGGCAACAGGACTGAGGTTTGATTGTGGAACCCTCTGGCCTGGGAATATGACTGAGGTTTAATTGTGGAACCCTGTGGCCTGGGAACATGACTGGGATTTTATTTCTGAAACCTGTGTCCAGGGAATATGACTGAGGTTTTATTCTGGAACCCTGTGTCCTGGGAACACGACTGAGGTTTGATTCTGGAAACCATTGGCCTGGGAAGATGACTGATGTTAGACTGTGGAATCCTGTGGCCTGGGAACATGACATCGGTTTGGATTCTGGTACCCTGTTGCCTGGGAACATGAAATCGGTTTGATTCTGGAAACCTGTGGCCTGGGAATATGACTGAGGTTTGATGGTGGTACCCTATGGCCTGGCAACATGACTGAAGTTTGGTTCTGGATCCCTGTGGCCTGGAAACATGACTGAGGCGTGATTCTTGAAAACTGTGGCCTGGGAACATGACATCTGTTTAGATTTTGGAATACTACGCCCCGGGAACCTGACGGAGCCTTGGTTCTGGAACCCTGTGGACTGGGAACATGACATCGGTGGATTCTGGAACCCTGAGGCCTGGGAAAATGACATCTGTTTAGATTGTGGAATACTGTGCCCCGGGATCCTGACTGAGCCTTGGTTCTGGAACCCTGTGGACTGGGAACATGACTGAGGTTTTATTCTGGAACCCTGTAGCCTGGGAACATAACTGAGGATTGATTCTGGAACCCTGTGGCCAGGGAACATGAAATCGGTGGATTCTGGAACCCTGTGGCCTGGGAATATGAGAACGGTTTGATTCTGGAACCCTGTGGCCTGGGAACATGTCTGAGGATTTATTCTGGAACCCTGTAGCCTGGGAACATAACAAAGGATTTATTCTGGAACCTTGTGGCCTGGGAACATGACATCGGTGGATTCTGGAACCCTGAGGCCTGGGAACATGACATCTGTTTAGATTGTGGAATACTGTGCCCCGGGAACCTGACTGAGCCTTGGTTCTGGAACCCTGTGGACTGGGAACAAGACTGAGGTTTGATTCTGGAACCCTGTGTCCTGGGAACATGACTGGGATTTTATTTCTGAAACCTGTTTCCAGGGAACATGACTGAGGTTTTATTCTGGAACCCTGTGTCCTGGGAACACAACTGAGGTTTGATTCTGGAACCATGTGGCCTGGGAATATGACTGAGGTTTGATTCTGGAAACCATTGGCCTGGGAAGATGACTGATGTTAGAGTGTGGAATCCTGTGGCCTGGGAACATGACATCGGTTTGGATTCTGATACCCTGTTGCCTGAGAACATGAAATCGGTTTGATTCTGGAAACCTGTGGCCTGGGAATATGACTGAGGTTTGATGGTGGTACCCTATGGCCTGGAAACATGACTGAAGTTTGATTCTGGATCCCTGTGGCCTGGGAACATGGCTGAGGCGTGATTCTTGAAAACTGTGGCCTGGGAACATGACATCTGTTTAGATTGTGGAATACTGTGCCCCGGGAACCTGACTGAGCCTTGGTTCTGGAACCCTGTGGACTGGGAACATGACTGAGGTTTTATTCTGGAACCCTGTAGCCTGGGAACATAACTGAGGATTGATTCTGGAGCCCTGTGGCCAGGGAACATGAAATCGGTGGATTCTGGAACCCTGTGGCCTGGGAATATGAGAACGGTTTGATTCTGGAACCCTGTGGCCTGGGAACATGTCTGAGGTTTGATGGTGGTACCCTATGGCCTGGCAACATGATTGAAGTTTGATTCTGGATCCCTGTGCCTGGGAACATGGCTGAGGCGTGATTCTTGAAAATTGTGGCCTGGGAATATGATATCTGTTTAGATTGTGGAATACTGTGCCCCGGGAACTTGACTGAGCCTTGGTTCTGGAACCCTGTGGACTGGGAACATGACTGAGGTTTTATTTTGGAACCCTGTAGCCTGGGAATATGACATCGGTGGATTCTGGATCCCTGAGTCCTGGGAATATGAAAACGGTTTGATTCTGGAACCCTGTGGCCTGGGAAGATGCCTGAGGTTTGATGGTGGAAACCTGTGGCCTGGCAACATGACTGAGGTTTGTTTCTGGAAGCCTGTTCCCTGGGCACATGACTGAGGTTTGATTCTGGACACCTGTGTCCTGGGAACATGACTGAGGTTTGATTGCTGAAACCTGTGGCCTGCGAACATGACTCAGGTTTGCTTCCGGAACCATGTGTCCTGGGAATATGACTGAGGTTGGATTCTGGAAACCTTTGGCCTGGGAAAATGACTGAGGTTTCATTGTGGAAACATGTGGCCTGGAATCATGACTGAGGTTTGATGGTGGAACACTATGGCCTGGCAAAATGACTGAGGCTTGATTATGGAACCCTGTGCCCTGGCAAGTTGCCTTAGGTTTGATGGCAGAAACCTGTGGACTGGCAACATGACTGAGGTTTGATTGTGGAACCCTGTGAACGGGGAACATGACTGAGGCCTGATACTGGCACCCCGTGGCGTGGGAACATGACATTGGTTTGATTTTGGAGCTCTGTTTACTCGGAACGTGACTGAGGTTTGATGGTGGAACCCTGTGGCCTGGCAACATGATTGAGGTTTCAGAGTGGAACCCTCAGGCTTGGGAACATGAGTGAGGCTTGATGGTGGAAACCAGTGGCCTGGCAACATGACTGAGGTTTGATGGTGGAAACCTGTGGCTTGGCAAGATGACTTAGGTTTGATTGTGGAACACTCTGGCCTGGGAACATGACTGAGGCTTGATGGTGGAACCGTGGTCTGGCAACAGGACTGAGGTTTGATTGTGGAACCCTCTGGCCTGGGAATATGACTGAGGTTTAATTGTGGAACCCTGTGGCCTGGGAACATGACTGGGATTATATTTCTGAAACCTGTGTCCAGGGAACATGACTGAGCTTTTATTCTGGAACCCTGTGTCCTGGGAACACGACTGAGGTTTGATTCTGGAAACCATTGGCCTGGGAAGATGACTGATGTTAGAGTCTGGAATCCTGTGGCCTGGGAACATGACATCGGTTTGGATTCTGGTACCCTGTTGCCTGGGAACATGAAATCGGTTTGATTCTGGAAACCTGTGGCCTGGGAATATGACTGAGGTTTGATGGTGGTACCCTATGGCCTGGCAACATGACTGAAGTTTGATTCTGGATCCCTGTGGCCTGGGAACATGACTGAGGCGTGATTCTTGAAAACTGTGGCCACGGAACATGACATCTGTTTAGATTTTGGAATACTACGCCCCGGGAACCTGACGGAGCCTTGGTTCTGGAACCCTGTGGACTGGGAACATGACTGAGGTTTTATTCTGGAACCCTGTAGCCTGGGAACATAACAGAGGATTGATTCTGGAACCCTGTGGCCTGGGAACATGACATCGGTGGATTCTGGAACCCTGAGGCCTGGGAAAATGACATCTGTTTAGACTGTGGAATACTCTGCCCCGGGAACCTGACTGAGCCTTGGTTCTGGAACCCTGTGGACTGGGAACATGACTGAGGTTTTATTCTGGAACCCTGTAGCCTGGGAACATAACTGAGGATTGATTCTGGAACCCTGTGGCCAGGGAACATGAAATCGGTGGATTCTGGAACCCTGTGGCCTGGGAATATGAGAACGGTTTGATTCTGGAACCCTGTGGCCTGGGAACATGTCTGAGGTTTGATGGTGGAAACCTGTGGCCTGGCAACATGACTGAGGTTTGATTCTGGAAGAATGTGACCAAGGAACATGATATCGGGTTTATTCTGGAAACCTGTGTCCTGGGAACAAGACTGAGGTTTGATTCTGGAACCCTGTGGCCTGGGAACATGACTGAGGTTTTATTCTGGAACCCTGTAAATTGGGAACATAACTGCGGATTGATTCCGGAACCCTGTGACCAGGGAACATGAAATCGGTGGATTCTGGAACCCTGTGGCCTGGGAATATGAGAACGGTTTGATTCTGGAAACCTGTGGCCTGGGAACATGTCTGAGGTTTTATTCTGGAACCCTGTAGCCTGGGAACATAACAAAGGATTTATTCTGGAACCTTGTGGCCTGGGAACATGACATCGGTGGATTCTGGAACCCTGAGGCCTGGGAACATGACATGTGTTTAGAATGTGGAATATTGTGCCCCGGGAACCTGACTGAGCCTTGGTTCTGGAACCCTGTGGACTGGGAACATGACTGAGGATTTATTCTGGAAACCTGTAGCCTGGGAACATAACTGAGGATTGATTCTGGAACCCTGTGGCCTGGGAATATGCCAGAGGTTTGATGGTGGAAACCTGTGGCCTGGGAATATGACTGAGGTTTGATGGTGGTACCCTATGGCCTGGCAACATGACTGAAGTTTGATTCTGGATCCCTGTGGCCTGGGAACATGACTGAGGCGTGATTCTCGAAAACTGTGGCCTGGGAACATAACATCTGTTTAGATTTTGGAATACTGTGCCCCTGGAACCTGAATGAGCCTTGGTTCTGGAACCCTGTGGACTGGGAACATGACTGAGGTTTTATTCTGGAACCCTGTATCCTGGGAATATAACAAAGGATTGATTCTGGAACCTTGTGGCCTGGGAACATGACATCGCTGGATTCTGGAACCCTGAGGCCTGGGAACATGACATCTGTTTAGATTGTGGAATACTGTGCCCCGGGAACCTGACTGAGCCTTGGTTCTGGAACCCTGTGGACTGGGAACATGACTGAGGTTTTATTCTGGAACCCTGTAGCCTGGGAATATGACATCGGTGGATTCTGGATCCCTGAGGCCTGGGAATATGAAAACGGTTTGATTCTGGAACCCTGTGGCCTGGGAACATGCGTGAGGTTTGATGGTGGAAACCTGTGGCCTGGCAACATGACTGAGGTTTGTTTCTGGAAGCCTGTTCCCTGGGCACATGACTGAGGTTTGATTCTGGACACCTGTGTCCTGGGAACATGACTGAGATTTGATTGCTGAAACCTGTCGCCTGCGAACATGACTCAGGTTTGCTTCAGGAACCATGTGTCCTGGGAATATGACTGAGGTTTGATTCTGGAAACCTTTGGCCTGGGGAAATGACTGAGGTTTCATTGTGGAAACATGTGGCCTGGGAAAATGACTGAGGTTTCATTGTGGAAACATGTGGCCTGGGATCATGACTGAGGTTTGATGGTGGAACACTATGGCCTGGCAAAATGACTGAGGCTTGATTCTGGAACCCTGTGGCCTGGCACGTTGCCTTAGGTTTGATGGCAGAAACCTGTGGACTGGCAACATGACTGAGGTTTGATTGTGGAACCCTGTGAACGGGGAACATGACTGAGGCCTGATACTGGCACCCCGTGGCGTGCGAACATGACATTGGTTTGATTCTGGAGCCCTGTTTACTCGGAACATGACTGAGGTTTGATGGTTGAACCCTGTGGCCTGGCAACATGATTGAGGTTTCAGAGTGGAACCCTCAGGCTTGGGAACATGAGTGAGGCTTGATGGTGGAAACCAGTGGCCTGGCAACATGACTGAGGTTTGATGGTGGAACCCTGTGGCTTGGCAAGATGACTTAGGTTTGATTGGGGAACACTCTGGCCTGGGAACATGACTGAGGCTTGATGGTGGAACCGTGGTCTGGCAACAGGACTGAGGTTTGATTGTGGAACCCTCTGGCCTGGGAATATGACTGAGGTTTAATTGTGGAACCCTGTGGCCTGGGAACATGACTGGGATTTTATTTCTGAAACCTGTGTCCAGGGAACATGACTGAGCTTTTATTCTGGAACGCTGTGTCCTGGGAACA